>NW_026016120.1:0-47597 GCF_020379485.1 Brassica napus | reverse complement strand
TTAGATATAACTGACAATATTTTCCAATATATAAATTTTCAATTGCATAGCGGAAACTATCGACCAATTAGCTTATATTATATCAATGATGTTTCAAATACAATATACTAGGTATATAACCCGCGCTTGCGAGGAATGTTGATTATTATTAAATCTGTTTATCTCGATAGAGATTGGTTCGGGTTTTAATTTTTTTATTTTTTAATCTTCTAAAATAAACTATTATTTTAAATTAATATTATTTTTAGTTTATTCGGTTTAAAAATTTTATTTTTACTGCGGTTAAAAATCAAAAATTAATATTATTTTTTATTTTCATGATATGAATTTTAGATAATCGTCGTGTCGAACCAATAGTTCATATCATAGTCTCTAAACAGATAATAATTTAAGAAAAAGAAAAGAAAATTATTAAGACAAATTATTTTACTACAATTGGTCTGTAGTGAAAGAAGCATTAAGAAAAAATATTTCAACTTTCAAAAAAATTAGATACTTCAGTTGTGGTGAATACTTAGTTATAAGGTGCTCACATCAAGGTGCACATGGTATGTGTATGTAAAAAATATATAAAATAGTTGAAAAATATATAAAGATATTGTTAATTAATATTAAATGATATTTTTGTTCAAAATAATATGAAAGATAAAATTAAAATTAATTAAAATAAAAAGGCCTTGACATTAGTCATTTTTTCATATAAAGAAAATAAAATTGTATATGTAAATAGGGTGCGCACAGATCGATATTTGGGTATTTGGAAGCATTTGTGTCGATTCGATCTTTAGCCACCTAGATATGGGTGATTTAGATATCCGAAATGTTTTAGAATTTTAAAGAATATCCGATTTGATCCGTAAATAAAAGAAAATTTTAAAAATAATTGAAAATTTTAATGATAAACATTTATTACAAAAATAAAACATTATTTAATTTTTTTTAATTCAAGTACCTAATATAATAAATTTAATTCATAATAATATTTTAAAACTGATATAAAGTATAATATATATATATATAAATATTTACATATATGTATAATATGCATATAACATATCGAATTAGATATCTGTTCCTACAAATATTGGTATTTGAGTATTTGATTTGTTTTGTATAGTTACGGATATCCAGATTTTTTGGTTCAAATCAAAACGGATAACGAATCGATCAAAAATTATGAATATTTTGCTCAACTTTATATGTAAACATTAAAAATAATATATATATAGTTTGGCTTTTGATTCGTTATCTACTTTTATTCGAATGAAAAATTTAGAGTTTTATTAGAACCATGTATGTGAGTTTTATATTAAAAAAAAATGCAAAGTACATAGTGTAAACACATTTATGATATAGTGCGAACGCGTTTGTATACTCATTATTTAATCATGTGAAGCTGACACGTATCTATTATAGTGTGATGTATTTATTATAATGCTTCTCTTTAATATATAATAGATATTAAATTTTGAAAACTACCTTTATCTTAAATAATTAATGAAATGTCTTTAACAATTACTAAAAGAAAATTCGTAACTAAGTAGGGTTTTTCATGATTTCAGAAAGAGAAATTTATCTGTACAAAAAATCATTAAAGAGCAATTATCTTTGATTCTACCCTGAGCTAAGTTACTAATCGAATCAAACACGATCACACAATACAGATTTTTTTTATAACTGAACTCTTGCCATTTTTTTTTGGTAATAGCATAATTATCCAATACAGATTTACGAGTACCTTTATCGTCCAAGGGTATATCTCAGCAAATTTCTAGCTCGCAACATCCACTATAATATCAAAGAGTCTATCTCAAAGTTCTGTGGTATAACAGAATAGTAATATATTAAAGGAAGATTAAGCTCGGAAACCTTTCCTCTTCAACAGTTCCTGTTAACAACTTCGTTATGGCCTAGAAATGCCCAAGCCTACCGACCTCTTTTAGTCTCTTCAAATCATATTCTTATAAGAAACCCATGTAACTTAACCGTTAAGAAGTCGGTTAAACCATGTTTTTTCTATACCATGTTACATGATTACATCATTTACACTAAGTATAGATAAAAGAACTTTTTTTTTTTCGGGACTTATTCTTAGGTTCACTCTCTATGATGACTTTTAGGTTCACCAACCAATAAGATTGTGTTATTTCATACTTGAAATCTTTTAAAAAAAGAAACAAAATATTTTTTCAAGCTATAAGTTATATTATATATTAAAATAAAAAGATAAAAAGAAATAAATTTAAAAAATATAGTAATTAAAAATATATTTTTAACGTCCTCAGCAAAATACTAAACCCTAAATCCTAATTCCTAAACCCTAAATCCTAAATCATAAACCCTTGGGTAAACCCTATACCCTTGGATAAATCCTAAACTCCAAATCAAAAACACTAAACACTCAAGGATTTATGGTTTAGAATTTAGGGTTTAAGGTTTAGTGTTTAGTGTTTTTGATTTAGAGTTTAGGATTTATCCAAGGATTTAGAGTTTACCCAAGGATTTAGGGTTTATGATTTAGAGTTTAGAGATTAGGATTTAGGGTTTAGTGTTTACTGACGCTAATAAAAAAATTCTAATTTTTTAAACCTTTTTATTTTAATTAAGAACATAATTATATTTTGATAATATTTTGTTTCTTTTTCTAAAAGACATCGAATTTGAAATATTGAAATTCTATTGGTTGGTAAACCTATGGGGTGAACCCAATAATAACTTTTTTTGGGCATCACGTATAAACAAACTTGCCACCCAACTTAATGGTGTTCAGAGTGTACACCACCGATGCAATGGCTAAACGAATCTCAAGTTCATTTCAACAAAGAATGTTTATACACGTAGATTATCTATAACACACATTAATATATAAAATAACACTACCAAGAAAACATTCAACCCAAAATTTGTAAATAAATACCACTATTTTTTTTTGAAACTCATTGAAAATCACAATTTAAACAAGGAAAAAATAGAAGTTCGCATACGAGAGAAAGAATAATGATTTTAGTAATTTACACGAAAACGTAAGTGCTGTGCGTTTTTCTTATGATAAGCTTTATTTACCTTCATATGTACTTTAATTTTGAAGACTTATTATTTGATCCAAGTCGTACTTCAGTCCAACACCTAAAAAATAAAACAAACTTATTCTACTATCATCAAAATTATATTAAAACAAAACATATATCTAAAAACACAAAGAAAACCAAAATATAAGGAAATAATTTATCTTATATGTTTAAAATATGGACACTATTATATAAAACATTTATACACTTCTATTTCATTTTTATGTAATAAAATTCTAAAGTTGTTATATTAAGTTTAATAGTGGAACATCATACATATTAAGGAAATGGTCTCAGTCATAAGACTGTTATGAACAATCGATTTCAAAATATCAACATAAACTTAGGATAATAATTTAAATAATAAAAAAAATTTACATAATTTTCTCTCGCATTCATTATTTTATAATCAAAATTTGATCATTTTCAAATAAGATAAGTCAAACCATATATGCAAGTCATGCTATTAAGCTTACAAACAGAAACGAAGGAAAATAAGCACAAACTACCTTCCTTATATATTTTAGTTTTATATAATGAAAACCTATTTTATATTTACGTAAATTCCATGTCATAGTAAAAAAAGGCGAATATTCATATATGCTAATAAATGAAGTACAAAAATAATAAAAATATTCAGTAAAAATTATCCAAACAACAAATATTCTAAATTTAAATTAATTAAAATAAAATGTAGAATAAAAAATGCATATACACATAAAATTGATTGGTTCAACAAAAGTTATATGAATTGACAACTAAAAGAGTAGTTTTTTTTTTTGACAATACCATTAACATCATACAAAGTTTCATAAGGATGAACAAACTAATCTCCAGACATGAAAGCATCATTCAACTTAGTACTTAACACTAAATAAAACTCTTAACAACAAACAACATTAAAAAAAATAAAACAGTTAATGTCCAATTGCTATACTATGACATATAAACAAGTTATATTGTCCATGAATGATTTAAGAAATTTTGGTATTCAAACAAAATAAATAAATTTCAAAATGTAAAAGTGTTTAAATGTGTTTGGCATATTATGTTTGTGGTTAATGTTGCAGTTGGAGTAAAGAGCTTGCATTCACTTCGAAAGATGATGCAACAAGACTACCACACGGTACTTGTGGATCTTTCTCCGGTAAAAAAAATATAAAAGTCAATAACTCCGCGCTTGCGAGAGGGCTTCGTCCCCTAGTAATTATAATAGAGGTGTGATACAGTGTTAGGAATGCATACATCCATAACGCCGATGGGTTCATCTACAAGCCATGCACCCATGTGCTTATCATTCAACGGAACGTACGGAAGAATTTTCGTTTGATACTTTGATTCTTGTTTTGGTATATATTTAAATTTTTTATGTAAAATGAAAATGCTGGTGCGTTCATCTATATGTGTGGTTAGTTAATACAGACTAACTAGTACTCCTTCTTCTCTCTCGATTTAAAAGATTGATGTTTAAGATTTGCACATATATTAATTAAAAAAAATCTATATTTTAATTTATTAGTTTTTGCTATTTTTATTTGCTTCCCAATAAATTTCTACCCTTCATATTTTTAGGTTTTAATTTATATTATAGTTTTAAAATAAAATGCATTAATTAAAGTTAAAACATCATTTTTAATATACAAGTAGAAAAACTAAAACATCAAACATTTATATGCAGAGGGAGTAATTACGAATGGCTACCTTAAATATATACTACTAATTACCGTAGCCTTTTTAGTTTTTGGAACATTTTGGAATAATTATTGAATATAAGAATATCATCCAGCCTAACTCAAATTGTGTTAACTCAAAGATATGTAGTGTTATATGTCTTTCCATGCAAGACTTAGCATGCCATGCCACTATAGATTAGCTCGAAGGTTTTAACCGAACAACGTAACTCACAGGTTTCTTAACGTCTCCCTCCATTGTCTGCTTTAATTTTTGGGATATTCAAAAAACTTATTTGTTGTCTATGTAATCATCTTGTATTTTCTATGTTTTATTTTTCAATATGTTTTATTTAGGTAGCGAAAATACGTTTTTTTAAGGAGACCATCAATTAGTGTAATTTGATAGCATTATCAGCTAAATCATCTATTCTATTAAAAAAAGTCATAATTTAATTTGTGTATGATTTTTCTTTTTAATTTGGACCACCACTTATAATATTGTTTCAATTAATTTTTGTATTAATATTTAAATTATTTGAAATATTTTAATTTTTTTAAGGAGACCATCAATTAGTGTAATTTGATAGCATTATCAGTTAAATCATCTATTCTATTAAAACAAAAGTCATAATTTAATTTGTGTATGATTTTTCTTTTTAATTTGGACCACCACTTATAAAATTGTTTCAATTAATTTTTGTATTAATATTTAAATTATTTGAACTATTCTAAATCAAACAAATCAAATAGATATTCCTATATTTGCTTTGAAATTATATATGAATAAAATCTTTTCATATCTTTTTATTAACAATAAAAAATGATAAAATACAAATTTAAATATTTAAGTTTTTATACTTATTTATAATAAAATAATAGCCCGCACGGTTGTGCATGTCAAGATCTAGTTATATTAATTATTTTTATATGTATCATCATATGCCATAAATTGGTATGTTATATTTTTGTTGTTATTTAAAAATATTAGTTGGTAATGAAGATCAATCTTGTTCTACTTTTGGGAGCATTATGGCCAACCTTTGGGTTTATACATAACATATACTCCTTCTATTTTGTAAAATTTATCATTTAATACTTTTCACACACATTAAGAGAATAATTGAATTAGGTTTATGTTTTTATTAATTACACATATACAACTAATGTAATTTAAAATAAATAAAATTATTTATAAAATTAGTATATTTTATAATTAGTATTAAATTTAAATTAAGTGTAAATCGCATTAGAATTTAAAAATGATATTTTGGGTAAAAGAAAAAAAAAGTCAAAATAATGGATTGGAGTTCAAAACCAGGACGGAACTGTAATTCAGTTGAAATTATAGCTGGTTTGTACTCATTAATTAGTTTCGACTTTCAGTTTATTTTAATCGTTCTCTTTAAAAGATACCTACTGATGTTTTAGTTTTGGCTTTGTCTTTAAAAAGAACCGAGGTTGTTAAACAATTCGTACAATCTTGCTTCATCATATTCTCTAAGAAGATCGAGTTGTTTTTGAGCTCGTGTGAGCAAGAGAGAGGTGTCAACGCCGAGGCTCATATCAAATTTTGTTTTGTATAAAATCTTATATATTAAAAGAGAAGTCATGACTTTTTTCATGTATGATTTTTTCTAAATTGGACCATCACTTAAAAATCTTATTAAATATATTTTATTAAAACTAATAATACATAGAATCTTTAAAATATTTTAATCATAATATCTTTTGATATCTTTTTATTTTAAGTATAAATTTATTTATTTTAAAAATCTAACAAATCTGTTTTAAAAGATTTTTACAAGATCTTTATTTTCGAAATTATATTAAAATATTTTTCACTAATTTCCAAATTAGTTTGAAATATTATTATACATTAATAAATTCAGTAATCGTTTATAAAATAAAAAATTCTGTAATATTTTATATATTATATAATCATAATCAATCATATTAAAAATATTATATTGAGCTAAGTATAATAAAATTGTATTAAATTTATAAATTTTATAAATTTTATTTTTATAAGTATAAAATATTTATGTTCAAAAATAAAATTTAATACGTTGGTAAGATGGGTTAAGCAAAATACATAATACATGTATAAAAATTAACATGTATTTCTTTAAAGCTTATAATATAAAATCTTTGTAACTACTTTAATCATAATATATTTTGATTTCAAATATAATATATATTTATATATTATATTTAAAAATTCTAATAAATCTGTGTAAGAGTATTTTAACAATAATTTAATGTATTTTAAGTTATCGTTTATAAAATGAAAAATAAATAAATTATATCCTATTTTATCCACTTTATAGTCATGATCATGCTAAAGTACAATTATTATACTTAAATAAATAAGATAAAAATATATTCAATTGAAAAATTTATAAATTTTATTTTCATAAATATAAATTATTTATTTTAAAAATATAATATGATGATAGAACGGCTTAAAATTAACAAACCTTATAATACATGTCTAAAAAATAACATATCTTAGACTTTTGTATATACAATAATATATTATCTAAAATGAATAAGCATAAAAAATATTAGTGAAAAGAAATAGAGCTTTGAAACACGGGTCAGAATTTAGCATAAAGTAAATACAAAATAATTTTCAAATATGTTTTCTCATGAATATATTAATTTTCTTAATGACTAAATGCAAATATAATAAGATAAATATATAATAAGAAGTGAAAATACATACGGTTTTAACCAAATGATTAGTTATAACATGTAAATTATCAAATTATTATATTTGAAATAGTTATATAAACATTTCAGTATATGATTATTGTTAAAAAAATATATCACTAATATTTAAAATAATAATTTATATATAAAAAAGTAAAAACAAATATCCGCGCGGTTGCGCGGATCAAAATCTAGTCATAGATTAAAAAAGGAGAGATTGTACTGTATAATGGTGAAAGACACGGTAAAATTAGCTAGATGTCCCATTTCCTTTAGTACATTTATAAAAGGCGTGACTTTTATATAATAATATTATTATTCTTTTCACACAACCGGTGAAACCTGCGTATAGAGAAAAAAAACAATAAGTTTTATCTATCGAAAATAATATGTGGCTCTTCAATATTCATAACTGCCTCCTTTGTACTTCTCTTGTTAATTTTCTACGATGGCCATGATCTCATATGATGTTGACTCTTCCATTTTTTTCCTAATCCCGTCAATTTTCATCTTTTTCGCTATAGTAAATTTGAATTTAGGATTAGCATTAACTCCTTACATGTAATCATAGACAATTTATAGTTTCATCAATATGTATCATTCAATTTGTTTTGTTCTATTATATTTGGATTTAGAGTTTAGTTATTAAGGTTTATGGTTAATATTTGGAAGGTGGGGATTGAAATTGGGGTAAATATTAAATTCTTTCATGCGATTAAAGTCATTTCATAATTTTACTAATATGTATTAGTCTATTTATTTTATTAATTTTATTTTATTCTATTTATATTTAAGTTTTATATTTTAAGAATGCTTCATATCATGTACTATTTGCATATTCTAAATTTGAGTTAGTGTTTTTATTTTTTTTTAGGTTTTAGTGATTAGTGTTTTGGATTGAGTTTATGAAAGGTTTGGGTTGACGTTGGGGTAAGCATTACCTCTTTTCCTATAATCATATACATTTCAAAGTTTAAGCAATATGTAATTACTATTCTAGTTTATAACAAGCTCAGCCTAATTCAGACGAAGGGGGTCAAAGGATTTGAGAACATTTTGCAGTATTAGTTTGGTACTAGAGTGTAAATAGGAGGTTGCTTGAACAAGAAGTTTTGATCCTTTTTTGAAGATGGTGTATAGGAAAAGAGATAAGAGTAGATTTTCTTTCATATAAAGGTTCACTAGATGTAAAAAGGTTTCTTAATGAATAAACTTTAGCATTCATTCAAAAAAAAAAATAATGCTTCATATTATGATGTGTATCGATATGTGCTTGTTAATACGTTACCAAAAGAATGACGTCAGTTACTATCTCACTTGCAATTGGAAACCTTTTACGCACAAGGACAAAACCGGATGGTTTGTGGTCTAAATGTCTCACATTGCATTATGTCAAAATCATTGTCACTCACCTAATTTGTCTTTTAGATATGTTTTTTTTTGGGTCAAACTACTGATTCATTCAAATTTAAAAGGTTTCATTCCCCATGAAAGGGGGACACAACAGGTAACGAGAGTGCTTATTTTGCCACACCATCAGCCTCTAAGTTTTGCAATCAAAGAACATAGCGAAAGGAGATAGTATCAAATAACTTGCTAAAATGATAGATGTCGAACATATCCCAAAGTGCTGGTCTAGACTCCTTGTTCTTCAGTAGAGAGATGAGAATTTGGGAATCAGACATGACCGTAAGTGATTGAATGTTGGACGCAGCAGCCTTCATGACCGCGCAATGGCTTCAGCCATCAGAGCGGAGGAGATACCTGATTGAGAGATGCAAATAAAAGTCAGAGAAGAGAGTCATGTCCCTTTGAAGATCCCGCCTATTCCACATCGTCCCGTCGCAGCACACCAGGCAGCGTCGACATGACAGATAGCCCCGGTGAGGGGATCGAGAGGGGGATTGGCTCTGTTGTGTTGAGGGAGTCGTTGGACTGGAGTGCCAGAGACTTGGGCTTCGAGTTGGGCATTTTTTCACTCTTTTGCATCTTTGATAGCCTTTAGAATGATTTCCTTCTCTGTGAATGATTTGCCATCAAATAAAAGTTTGTTACGAGATTTCCATAGATTCCAAAGGATCTATGGCCACAGTGGTATATAGAGGCCCACAGGGGGCAAAATCGCCATCCTATCCCCAACCGTAAGGAGGGTAGCAAGAGATGGCAGAGAAGTATCTGATGTCCACGCCACCGGAGCAATCTCCCAAACAGACACCGCAAGAGGACAAGAGATAAAGGTGGGAAGATCGTCCTCCACACCGCCACACAGCTTGCAGCAGAAAGTATGAATTCCACGGCGAGCAAGATTTGTGCTGACTGGAATAGCTTTGTTGATCACCTTCCAAAGAAAATCTTTCAATTTTAGGGAAGTCTTCACCTTCCATATGCATTTTATCCAATCAAAATTTGGACATTGATGGTTTGGGTTGGTTTCCATAGCACTAGCAATGTCGTATCCTGATTTTGTTGTGTAAGAACCCGACACTTCAGGCAGCCAGAAAAGAGCATCATTTACTTAGGCTGAGCTGGTGATGATCTTTCGAATGGTATCCTCATACTGAGAAAGGTGTAGGTGAATCCTCCTTGCGTCCCACTTTTTAGTGAGGGGGCCGAGAAGGTTCCTCACACGTAGGTCGGATTCTTGTTCGTTTGCAAGACCTATAGGGGTTTCTGGAGTGGAGCATGACAACCATGGATCACTCCAGACCCTGATACTTTCACCATCTCCAACAACCCAGCTAAGACTTTTCTGGAGAAGCAAAACTGGATAGTTTGTGGTCTAAATGTCTGACATTGCATTATGTCAAAATCGTTGTCACTCGCTTAATTTGTCTTTGAGATATGGTTATTAACAAATAAGCTCCTAAAAAAACTTAATGAATGTTTTTATAAAAGCATCTTAAAAGGATCCAGCATATATGACTATAAGGCCCAATTGATGATACTAGGTTTCTACTATTAGGAGACGCTTTACCAGGACGCAGGATTCTTAAGTTGATATACGAACTCGTTACATCGATCGTGTTTGTACATTCTCTTCCTCATACAGTCTTAGCTCATTTTCTAATTGTAATGGTTTCACTCCAAATCATATATACAAGTTCCGGTATATATAGAACATAACGTGAGTGATTTGATTACGTTTCTATGATACTACGAATAGAAGGTCCATAACACAATGGTTATAACTTAACGCATCATCATCAGCTAACTTCAATTTGGCAAAAACATTTGAGATTGGTTTCAAATATTAATCTTTAACTGCCAAAAACATTCAAGATTTTGATATTTTCCATGGATGCAACACTGTACTGAGTAAAATATTTGTCCATTAGGGCCACTAGAGAGAAGATAACAAATGGTCCCAAATAAATAAGGATACACAGATAAGATTGGGCCTACATTCTTTGAAAGCTATAATCTTAACATTTTTAATCATTCTTTTATATTCAAAGATCAAAAACAGTAACATGACATTCTCCAAGTTCTGAGCTTCAAATATTAATCTTTCGTATTCGTGACACCACCACACTGTCCCCTCACCACTTTAGTCACGTCGCTACAATTTCATGGACCCAAGAACAATTAAATTATATATAAAGCCTTAAAGATATCTCAATTATTGTTACAACATGTGTATTTCTGTGTCATGAATTTGTTTCAGCATAACAGTTTATGTTTAAACCTCGTTCCAAATTCCAGTAAGAATGTCTATATATGCATATTATGATGGATAAACCATCAGGCTTACTCTATTTTTTTTAATGGAATCAATCCCTTGATAGACATTGATATTTGTAAGTCATCGTCAACAAGACACGAAAACATCAAATTTGGTGTGATTTCATCTCCAACAAAACATCAAATTTGACATCATCCCACCAAATTTGGTGTAATGTGAATAGTGTTACACCAAATTTAGTGTAACATTTTATTCATCACACCAAATTTTAAAAATACATATTTTAATATGTTTCATTTAAAAATATACTTTAATTACTATCAAATTTGTAATTAAACATAAAATATTGTATTATTTTTGTTTTAAATTTATTTTCACATTTGGTGTGATAATATTCATCACGCAACATTTCTAAAATACATTTTAATATGTTTTATTTAATAATATAGATCAATTACTATTAAATTTGTAATTAAACATTAATTATAATATATTATTTTTATTTTTAATTTATTTTCATATAATTAAAAAATTTAGTTCTATTTTTATTTTATTATTATATTCAAAATAAATTAGTAAATAACTATTATTATTTATCACTTACAAATAATAAAATATAGATATAATCTAGATATAACAAAATTATTATTTATCAATTACAAATAATAGAAATATAAAAGTTTTAAAACTGAAAACATCAAATAATATATAATATTGCTTATGGTGTAAGATTTGGTGTTATTATTGGAGATGACAAAAAAAAATTGACACCAAAACACCAAATTTGGTGTAATTTCAACACCAAATTTGGTGTCATTGTTTTTTTTTTTTTTTTTTGTGTCATTGTTGGAGATGCCCTAATCATAATCTTATAGTTCAAAAGAAAAGTTCAAATTATTTGCAAAAGATAACTAGTTAATTAATTAATATTTAGCAAAAAAACTAGTTAGTTGACTTTTACATATTCTTCGATATAAATTTAAACTATAAGGTGGAACGATGTAGTACTTTTCATTTGGAATATTTTTCAAATATATCCAAATTGATGAGCTAAGCTGAGAATAGTATTACTATATAATATTACTATACAGAGTTTGTAAATTAGTAGAAAGGAATCATATTTTGATATAGCGATGAAGAGAGGAGGATAGATTTCGTAGCAAGTGGACCACATTGTCTCAGCTGGTGCATGCCACGAAATGGTCCCTTCTTTTGCTCTTCCACCACCCTCAAACTTCCATAACGAATATATTCTACATAAAATCATTTTAATTGTTTAGTCTTGGTAAAATATATACTGGAAGGGGTTATGAGTTAGTAAAAAAAAATAGATATTGTTAACATCTTTTTATGAGAATCTCGCATTTCCATCATGTTTTGTTTACCTGAACCTTATGAACCTAGAATATGATATATCACGACTTAATCTTTGATGGTAAAAATAGAAATGCGAATCGCTTTATCATTTTTTACTTTATGAACTTGCAACTACGATTTTCGCGACTTTGACCTTTGATAGTTATGAATAAAAGCGTAAGGAGAAAAAGAAACATCCAAAAATATTCTAACACTGCAAGCTCATCACAATAATAGGAAGCTCAAACTTTTTTCTACCTATGGTTCGAACATGTTCAACCCTCCCCAGGCTCAGGTGAATATTGCCAACCAAATACCAATTCAGGAAGATGTGTGATTGTTTATTATCATTATGTTATATATGTTTGCTGCTTATGATGGTTTCATCTATTTGTGTATAAGAGTTACCTATTTTTCTGTAAGATGCAATTTATTCAAATAGAAAAGAAAGATACATTGTGAAAAGGAAAATAAAAACATAAAATAAGATTCTGATATCTCTCATGGTTGATAATTATAAATAACTAACTAAATATATGTTGACATATTTTCAATACAGGATCCGTTAGATATTATTTTGTATGGTTTAAAATATTACAATGATTAATTATCTAAGAGCAATGTTGTATAAAGAAAGTGTCATGAGTCAAACGAAACGCCATGCGAAGCATCCATGAAGCCTTGGCATAATTACAATTTATAAGACATACAGCTATCAATCATTATCTCCGTTTTAATAAATCCACATGATTTGTCTGATATCTCCACTTATAATTGTATAATTATTTCGAAGCTTCTTCCTCTACAATATTAATTGTCTATTTAGATGGTTTAAGATATGATCATGATAGATATATCTCTCCTCCCGTGTCGCAATCTCTTAACTGGCGATGCGTGAGAGGCACGTGTGTGAAAGGTACGTGCGAAATGGAATTGGAAGAGACTCACATGGCCCTTGCCTTCTATAAAATAAATTCACTGATACGATCTATAATTATTACTCTTTTTAATCATGTCTTTTATTCATGTGATCTACTGCATTTTACAGAAAAAAAAATACATTCGAGATTCAGAGCTTCTGAACAATAAATCATACTCCCTCTGTTTCAAAATACATGAAGTTTTAAGATTGTACACAACTATTAAGAAAATTGTTATTTATTTTAAAAATATCATTAAAATATAAATTAAAAGTTATTCAACCAATCACAAAACATACTACAAAATATCATTGGTTACACAGTTTTTGATAAAGTGAAAAAGTGCATTGATATATGAAAACATCATCTATTTTAAAACATCAAAAACTAATTAAAACATCATCTATTTTGAAACGGAGGGAGTAGATGTACTTAATATTTCTTAACCCGTCGGTTAAGATAACGATGGACATAAAATACATGCATGCGTATTATAATGATACAAAACTTTATACGCATATTCTCTCTGTTTTTAAATAGATGATGTTTTAGAAAGTTTTTGATGTTTCAAAATAGATGATGTTTTTATATACTAATGTATTTTTTAACTTTATTAAAAACTGTGTAACTAGTGATATTTTGTAGTATGTTGTATGATTAGTTGAATAATTTTTAATTTATATTTTAATAATATTTTATGATAAAAATAAGTTTTTTAATAGTTGTGCATAATCCTAAAATTTCATGTATTGTGAAACAGAGAGTATATGTAAATAGGTTTCAGGTGCGAGCAGTTTCCATGAAAGAGAACACACCAAATATGTTTCCGATTCGGGGAGGAGACGTGTAATAACAATTAGTTTTAAATACATAATAATTGGATACTGTCTGGTTTTACAAAATTTCTTAAAATTGACGTCATATCTTTTGTTTGTTGGTCAGTTAGTTGGTCGATTTGTTGGTTTAACTGGTTGTTGAGTTTTTCTTCTTTTAGTTTATTGCTCTTCTTTTTCATTTAATCCATGGACTAATGTTTAAGTCTAAAGTATGACTTAATGCTATGGATTTATTCATATCTCTTTCGTGTTTTCGAATTTTTGGTATTAGAAATAGTAACTCAAATTTTTATTATTTAATTTATAAGTTTAAAAATATTTAACTTTTGGTTTGATTTAAATTTCTATACAAGTATATTTTTGAACAGTATAAAGATTATTCCATCCACTTCTGTTTATTGAGGAAAAGTAAATAACACAAATGAAGGTAGAGAACCACCTGAAAATAAAAGTTAGAGAACCAAACTCGAGTTAGTTTTCTAACTTAGATGTTAGTATAGCATTATTTACAACTACAACGTAAGTGATATTTTGTACTTTCAGCATAATAAATTTTTCTTTCACATATCCGTACAAATCATTAATATATATATATATATATATATATATATGTTTTAATTCTAGATTATATATGTCAAAATAATGTTTTAAAAGTTAGCAATAAATATAAATACATTTAACCAACTTTTATTATTCAGAACATATATGAGTTAATTAAGAATATGACAAATAAAAGGAATGTCGAGTTCAAATTATTTTAATTTTAAAAGAAAAGAAAAAGGTAGGGTTGAATTCTTTATCTTTTTTTTTTTTTTATGAAAACTGTTATATTAATCTGAACGCTCAAATGACTCGAAAAAGTACAACTGAAAGTAAATTCAATGGCAAGTTGAATACAAAAAAACTAATACAACGAAAATAGAGATATATGTTTTTAAGGGATGAAAGAACTCAAAGAGGCGCTTCACTTCGGATCCGAAAACTAATATTCCAAAGAACAAATGATAGACGTTGATACATCAATATGAAGTTATATTGATCTACAAGAACTTTTTGTGAGAAACTCTGGAATCGTAGGTAACATCGAACATCGAAAGAACAAAGTCTTAGACATTAAAACAAGCACAAACTCTTTACCTCTTATACTCCCTCCGTTTTTTAATATAAGTCGTTTTAGAATTGTGCACATAGATTAAGAAATCATTAATTTTTTTCTATTTTCTAAACAAAAACATCATTAATTATTTACCTAACCACAAATCAACCAATAACAAAATAGAAGGTATATTATCATTGGTCATATAACATTAATAAGTGTTAATAAATTTTACATAGAAAACTGAAAACGTCATATAATTTGGAACATAAAAATTTCTCTAAAACGACTTATATAAAAAAACGGAGGGAGTATAACATAATCAAGTTTGGTGTCTAGTGAAATTCAATCGGGAGATTGGCTTCATACAGATGCTCACTTCTAGAGACATTAATTAAAAAATTTGAATTCAATATGGACTAACATTTAATGTGACCTAATATTCTGCTTTCTTTAGGAATCACAATTACTTTTTATGCCACGTGCAATATATATGTGTAGTCCCCTAGTACGGAAAGTTTCAATTAACTTTTAAAAACTGCGATCATTGACACATAGCTAACTTTCAAAATAGTTGTAATAAAATATCATTGCCATTCGTCTGTACATATCACGGTAAACGATGTTTCTAAACAAATATCAAAACTCTGATGGATTTAAACCCAATAATTTGTGATAGACTGTTGAAATGATAAAATGAACCAACCTTGTAAGTTATAGCATCGTTTAAAAAAGTTTAAAATACTCCTAAGAATATATTGGAAGAAAGCTACGAGGAAAGGCGACGAGAAGAGGAAAATAGATCATTTATTATAATAAATACGAGAACAGCGTAACAGGAAAAAGGTAGTACTGAATTATATTGAATGAATCCCAACCAAACAACATTAAATTATCAAGCCATTAATTTAATACAACAACCAAATAAAAGAAAAATAGATGTAAATAAATATATAGACGTTAAAATAAGTAAAGAAATAGACCCCACTAAGCCTCCCTGTTCTCCCCCTCTTCAAACCCTTAAAATCTTCCCTCCCTCCCTCCCTGACTCCATTAACTCTCTCAGTTTCTTACTTTGAATCTAATCCCCAAGCAAACAAACAAAATATTTTATTGTCCTATTTCTTAACAAAATAAAAAGAGAAAAAAAATATGAAAATCCCATTTGTAAACAAGAACCACTCTTCGTTTTCGTGTTCTTCAAATTCAGTTTCATCATCAACAAATTCCACTTCATGGGCATGGCCTTCTTGTCATCAAAACCCTAAAACTATATCTTTCAGAGCCACCATCACTTTCACCAACCCTATCCACGAGCAAGAAGACGATGAGGTTGACCCACCTGAGATCAAAGAGTCGATAGAGAGTGTGATAAAAGGTCTTAGATCTTCAGAGAGACTTATCTTCGAAATCAAAGGAGAATCCAACTCTATACTCGAAGAAGCTACAACTAAGCGAGTACAAGAAGAAATAGAAGAAGAAGCAGAGGAGGAGGAAGAAGGCTTCATGCTCTTGTCCTTGGAATCAAACGACCCTTACTCAGACTTCAAGAGATCCATGGAGGAGATGGTTGAGGCACACTCGCTTCACCACGACTGGAGAAGCCTCGAGCAGCTTCTTGTCCAGTTCTTGAAAGTCAACGCCAAGACCAGCCATCGATACATCTTCGCCGCTTTTGTCGATCTACTCTTGAACTTACCACCAAACGCGAATGAACCCATCAGAAACAACATTGCCAACGACGACGTGGACGGCATTTCTGCATCATGCGCCGCCGCCGGAGAGGCAAGCACTTCTTATTGTACCAGTATAGGTCTTGGAGAATCTCCGTTATCTCCTCTGTCGTTCTACACGTCGTGTTCTTCGTCTTCTTCCTCCGACGAGACTTCATCCACGTCCGTACGATTCTTACCGTTGTCTTCGTTGTTAGAGATGGATGAGAAAACTAAAGACATTTTGGTTTAGAATGATTTTCTTTATTTCTTCTTAATTTGTAATTTTAGTTTAATGAAAATTTGTGCAGAATCGTAACATTGGCTACCCTGAATATTTGCTATATTGGTATTTATTGTGTTTACTTATTAATTTTCTCAATTATGCGGAATTTCTTCTTTTTTTTTTTGCCCTTTATGTAGGATGATTAATGTAGTTCGATCGACCAAATCTTATTTGATGAAAACAACCGGTTAGTTGATATATTTTTTTGACACAACGTACATAAAAACATGTTTATGACATTGCTACTTTTTTGTTTATAATTGTTTAAAACAAATAATCATATGTCATAATTACAGAGACTAACTAGTAGTTGCATATAACATAACGTTTTCAGTGATAACGTAATTCTGGATATTGTGATGAACTAATTTATTAAGACCGTTTTCTCCTGTAAAAGTTTTGGCATTTTTTTGAATGGGATGAGACAAAGTTTATTATAAAAATATAAAATTATCTTTGTTTTGGATAAGCGAGAACGGGAAAACAGCGAAGATCTTCGCTTGAACGGCATGCTGGGCTTTAAGACGAGACATGTGGGACTGTGAGTCTTTAACACCCCCTCCTACGAACGAGATTATCAACGTAATCTAATTTTACACACACAATATTTATAATATTTAGTTCAATAATAATAATACCATCGCTCATTAACATGGGAGGGGATGAATTTATGTATTTATTTAGTCTATGGCATCGGCTTTTTGATAATTTTATCAAATCTTTAACAAATATCAAATTCCTTGGATTTGAATTCTACTGTCGTTTATTTATATGGCAGAGCAGTTTTTGTTTTGATAAGTGATTTGGTTCGTAGTAAATCCAAAAATAATGGTGACTGCAAAAAACACCCAGAAATGTAGAATAATACAAAATACTAGATGCTGTAAGATATACCTGCATACAGGTCCTGCATCTCAGATTCTTTTTAATTTAAAATCTTCTGCACATATTTCAAATGTTAAAGAAAACCATCTAAGACATTTAATTTGACTGTGATCCAGAATCTAACTTCTATAAAGTAACAGAAACTATCAGGAACCCAAACAAAAATCACCGGTCAGGTGGTGATGAATTAAAAGTCACCTAAAATAGTTTACAGCTTTTTTTTAGTTCCATCTAATAACAAAATTACATACTTTTAATGACTAATATATTAGAAAAATAATTATTCTCCGTTCTTAAAAGATGGATATTAATAATTCTTATGAATATAAAAATACAATAAATGTTTATAGTTCAATCAATTATTTACATTTATTATATACTCTTCAATTACCAGCAATCAATAATATTTGAATAATTAAAAAAAATTTTAAAAAATTTAAAAAATTTAAAATATATATTTATATGTTATTAACCAGTTGATAAAAAAATATTTTTATAAAGTTAATATTTAGAAACAAGAAAATATATCTTTATTACTTTCCATTTTGGTATTGCATAAATGGAAGACATGCACCATAGTTACGTGTAGGGGATGTTTTACCATATTTCATTATGAATCTTGATCCAAAAAGTTAGGTGTTACGGAGCGATCACATGAACATAGTTTTATCACGTGACAAACACCTAAATATGTTAATTAGTTGCACAACGGTTGATGACAATGGGGTATAACTGTATAAGTGATGTGAAAATAAAATGATTGTCAACTCTCTGCCTTCGAGATTAGTGTTCGCAGTAACGATTATTAAAATCTCAGCGAAGCTTCGAACTTTTGTATAAGCAATTTTTAAAATATTTCTAATCACCCTCTCCATTTAATATTTCAATTTCCTTGGATTTTTGTTAGAATCTGTTAACAGAGAAAACAAATTCATTTTTCTAGATGCAATAAGTGTTTAGCTTATCCTCGAAGTTTAGGGGAATATATACAAGTTACCAAAAATACATATCTCAGATTACCAAAAATACAAATCTCAGATGACCAAAAAAAAATACAAGTAACCATCACAATCACCACCGCGAATAGTATAAAAATCATTAAAAAGGAATAATGGAAGTAATAAAATATATATGAGCATAATACAGTAAATGGTTGGGGTCCAAAATTTCAGGCCGTGTTTTGCTCTCTCGAAATTCAAAGTTGACATTTATTGGAAAGACCAAATCTCAAGCGAATAGATTTCAACTTAGCTCGTGTTCAAAAAAAAAAATTTCAACTTAGCTCATATTATCAAGCAAACACCCTTTGCCTCCTCGGTGTTGTTTCTTCTTCATTTTCACTCTTTTGGTAATGCAATGTAGTTTAGGCCAAACTTATTAGACCATTTCTAATA
This sequence comes from Brassica napus, assembly GCF_020379485.1. Classification (NCBI taxonomy): domain Eukaryota; kingdom Viridiplantae; phylum Streptophyta; class Magnoliopsida; order Brassicales; family Brassicaceae; genus Brassica; species Brassica napus. The sequence goes on along the minus strand of NW_026016120.1, from coordinate 27,977 downwards.
GGAGAAATTTGCCTCTATAACTATAAAAAAACACAAATTCACTATCTAACCAAAAACACCTTCTCTCTCTCCTTATGTCTCTTCACTCTTACTAAAAATCTAATCACTCTTTTTTTTTGTTATTTGGCAAATAAGCTTTTCTAATAGTGCATTATTTTGAGGGAAAACATAAAAAAATGAAAGAATTTTTTTTTCCAATAGATCATCATTTTGAAAGGAAAAAATGAAGATATGAATAGTATATAGTTTTATTTTATATCTAAAATGTTAAATATTTGTATTAGTTACTTTGCTGAAATTAATAATATTTTCATTAATACAACTATAAGTTCACATAAATCATTGTCCATTATTTTAGAAACTAAATTTATGTATAATTAAAGATTTAGTTAAAATAAAAATTAGAATTGAGTAAAATTTGTAAGTTTTTAAAAATATAATCTTATTAGAATTAATAGTAAATATTAATAAAAAATATACTTAGAAAATTTTATTTCGAGGAACAAAATGAGAGCAACAATTAGAACGAAATTCAAATTTATTTTGAGAGAAAATTTAATTACAACCATTAGAGATGTCTTTATGAAAAAAAAAAGAAATACAACGACAGATCTCTTTTAAATGGTTTATTTTTTGTTTTGGTTATAATTACTGGATAATTTTTATTTCTTTTTTAGCCGGAAAATCTTATATTTTCATGATTTTTATATCATGGTTCTGCTTTTTATCCCACATGATTTTTTCAAAAAATAATATATATATATGCATGGAAACAACTCTATTTCCAAATAAATAATTATAGCAGTATGTAGATTCAATAGTATAAAATTAAACGTTTAAGTTCCTTACTAACAAAAGGGTTAGGAATTGAACCAATATGTAAACGATTTATTGAACCAGTAAACTTTCGATATTATTTGGAAAGTAAATGGCTTCATTAACATAAGTTAAATTTCTAGGAAAATGGAGATACAATTAATGGGTTTGTAGTCTCAAATCAGTTCTTTGTGAGAAAATATGTATTGGGTTTCTCTAAAACTTTTGGACTAGTAAAACCCTGCAGTGTGTCTGTTACTTTGTCCGAGTTCTAAATAATCAAATACAGGTCGACCCACGTTTGCAATCGTGGACTCGTCCAGGTTAATTTACACATCGCCGTCCAGTTTTTGTTGACTTTTTTTATTTATAGTCAGTAAAATCTGTTTCAACTCATTAATCTCTTTACTGAAACAGAAATTTGAACTTACTGACCAAATGATATAAAGGGAACAAGAAGAGCAGGGTTACAATTTTACAACATTTCAAACCCATAAACAAGTGTGGACTTAAATAATAGTTCATATTGTTCAAACCCATAAACAAGTGTGGGCAAAGAGAAAATAGTAAATTTAGAACCTGTCCCATGCACAGTTATCAAAACAACTCGTTCATCCATGGATTCCGACGTCGGCAGCTCCTTATCTCACCGGCGTCGCTGTCTCTTCTCCCTTTTTCATCTCGTTGTCTCTCTTTCTCTTTGTTTCACTTGTTTTATCTATGTGTTTCTTGTGTGGCTGGGTTTCTTAAGCTCTTTTACTGTTGATAATTGTGAGAGATGGTGTCGTGGAATCTCTTTATACTCTGGCTCTTGTGTATCTCTTGCCCATCTCTTATGGGTCCAGTAGTTACATATCTGATTCTTATGACTTGCACTTCATCTTCTCTAGATGGGTCTTCTCAGATTTCCGATCTGAAAATGTTACGACGTGTACGACCTTCCTCATTTCCTTCGACGATGACCGTTCTCCCTTCGGGAAAGATTGACTATGTATGTTTCTGGTGTGAGTATGACTCATGTTCTAGTCTTTTTTGGCCACTGTTCGTCAGATCTATGCGCGTCAAAAGCTCTGAACACGACTACCAAACTATTCTGACGATAAGCCTCCCATTTGACGACCCACTGACCATTCTCTGTTCACCGCAAACACCATTCGCATCTGTACATCCTAACGACCACAACGACCAACGGCTCAGCTTTGGTTCCGGCAAGTCTCCATGGTTTCATCACGGTAATGGTGAAGTCCTTAGGTTATGCTTGGAATTAATGCTTGTTCCTTCGGAAATTAGAATCAAGCGCATCTTATTGTTCGCCGGTGTGGAGGAGTCAAGTCTTTTAATGTCTGATTTATTTCAAGGGATGACCCTTTCAGCTCTACCATGGGGTGAGAACGACATTATATCCAGAAACTACGTTTCAGATTTTGCAAAACTTGAATGCTCTAGTTGCTCTGCACATATTGCTCAAATTCTCCAGGTGGTGAAGGCGCAAGTTGTTAAATTGCAGCGCCCACTTCAAACATGGTTGGCTATCTTTGGTATATGTTTTATGGGAAATTCAGAATCCTCACACGACAGTGGAAGCATATATGATAACAGCTTTTGGCCTGATCTTTCAATATTTATATGTGGACCAAAGTTAGCTACTTCAACCTCAAGGCATTGCTCAGTTTCATCTACAAATTTGAGATTACTAAAGCTTGTCACAATCAGCTCGTTAAGAATACCCTTTGTGGATAAGCTTAATCAACTTTCCTCTCGACAGGACCGAGAGAGATATTCTTCCACCTCTTCATTCTCGAAGGAGAGACTCATTCCACCAACATCCCTCTTTGTAAGAGGTGATTTTCTCTCGGTATGTAAAACTGAGAATAATTATAAAATTTTTAGCCGTTTGCTACCTTGTGTAAATGCTCGTTTGGGGCCGGTAAATGCAATGACTCTCATTCAGATGAGGGTGGAGGTTTTGGATGGTGTTGCGACGTCACATGCTATTGTGACTAATAGTTTGTTATTTGAAGATTTTGAAACGCGGTGTAAATTTTTCATAGATTGGATCATAAGAGACAACTAGATTTTGACCCGCGCTTTCAAAGCGCGGTATCGTTTCTTTTTAAAATTTCATTTAAATTAATAAATATTTGTCTAATCAATATTTTAATAGATTTTTTTATTTGTTTATAGTCAATTTTTATAATATTGTCTTCTTTATTTTTTTAATCATTATTAAAATTAAAATGTTTGTCCTATATTATCCTACGTAGATCATGTTGGTTTGTTCGAAGGTGTGGGTTTGAATAGTAAACCGGTGTTACCTATTTATAATATTGATCGGATTCAAAGCAAGATGTTAGGTTTTAGGAGAAATTTGGGGAGAAAGTTGGAGGATCTTCTCTTTAAAATCGAATCTTTCTATATTTTAAGATTAGTTTTTGGAAAATTCAGTTACCAGGTCAAACAATTAAAATATTTTTTTGTGTGTTCATCAAGTTGGAGAATGTTCTTTTTATTTGATTTGATTCCGTAAATCTCTAAGTACGAAATGAGATTTAAAACGACTTAATGGGCTTAAAAACGAAAATGTAAGTAGCAAATTGGTTGGGCTTTTCATTTTCGAAAAATATTTAAAACAATTGAAAAAGGAAATTGAATGTTTTGTAATTAATAGGAAAATTCAAGGGCATATTCATAAGAAGTATTCTGCTTTAATAGTATAGATTCCGATATCTTGCGTAACGTCTTATCAAATTTTTATCAGTTTGTGTTTCTATCTTTGTTTTATGCTCAATTATGTATATGAGATTTAGCCCATCGTTTTACACATCATGTTATGTATGATGTTGCTTCTACTCTTGTAATCGTTTAATCATAGTAATAAAGACTTTGGTGCATAAAAAAAAACAAGTGTGAGCAATTCCAGTTTGTAGTCTCGGCTGTTTTCATATTAATTTATGATTGAAAACATATAAAATTTACACCAGAATTACTTTGAATTATTTAAAATATATATTAAAGTATAGTGGATATAAACCAAAAAAAAAAACAATTTGTGTCGAGGAATGTAGAAATATTTTTCTATAAAAATAACTTCTATTTTTGTTCAAACTTTCCATCAGTAACATATTTATCTCCAAACACCTAAACCCAAATTGCTATAGTATATAGATTGTGAGAAACTATGCACATTGCCTTTAGTCCTTCTCGGACCTAACCTATAGTATTAATTCATCAGTAATAAATAAAACCTTTAACTTAGATACAATAAAGATTTCAGAAGTTTTGAGAGGCATTAATGGAGGAGCACGAGAATCTCGCGTTATTGCTCTTTTACTGTTTTCGTGTTCATATTCACAGATTTTTGAGGTCATCATTAGTACTAGTTGCTTGTTAGTCTAATCTGAAATGTACTTCATTATTAGTAATATTTACTTTTGGTAGTTGGGTCATATATTTATATCACCCATTGGCCATTGATTGTTTTGTTCAGCTTAAAACATGAACATGTTAGTGTTGTCCAAAAAAAAGAGCGTGTTAGTAATACTCGTAGAATGTTGTGTGTGCCTTACAAGTTACAGCTTACAAGCCTAGTTGGATCAAGTGTAGTGTGCAGATGGAGTTGCATATTTTAGTTATTGGATTTTTGGTTGCGAACTTTTGTGGATGAATCAGTGTTTCTAAATTAATCAAACCAAACTGAATCGAACCACCTTGTCAGATCGGTCAAATTCATATTTTAAGGAGCATATGGGTTGGTTTGGTTCCACAAACCATCATATACATATATGACCCATGACCAGCAAACATAGGCCAATCCATTTTACAAACACACGTATATATGACTTCATTATGCTCAAACATGCATGTCTGTGGCCTAAAACAGAATTGTTATGTGATTAAGCAAAAACCCTTTCTCATCCGACTAATGATCATAACTTTTGTTTTTGAATGATCATTACTTTGGATTTTGTAGTAGTACCAAGCACCAATTGGTACCACCCACCAGGTGTTTGAAACGAACAAAGTGGCTTCTGATAGAAAAAAAAAAAGAACAGGTGATATATTTAGTTACAATTTTTTTTGCAACTGTAATTACAAATCTTTCGTTTGGATGATGAGATAAAAATAATTTTATTCAAACTTCTCATTTCTTTTTTTCAGTTGAGTGTACCCAATTAAGGTTCTGAATGGTAACAGCGGATTGAGCGGTGCGGAACAAGCGGTTTGACTGCGGTGCGGTTCTAACAGTTATAAAAATGTATAGATATATGGTATATGCAGAGATTTTTGTTACTGTTAACTGCGGTGCGGTGGAAGACGGTTTGATCGTTAAAATTTGATTTTTATTTTCGAAGTTTGAATTTTTTTAAAGAGCTTCGTGTCATACATGAATAATTTAATAGTTAAATAACGTTTTCGAAGTTTTGTATGAACTTACAACAAATGGTATTCGAGGGAGTGCTTAAACTATTATAATAAACAAGTGTCTCGTCTACTTTTGGCTTAGTCGTCTGTGGTTTGGAGCATCTCTAACCCATTACCATTTTTACCTTTATAATAACATTTATACGTGAAATTACTCTAATCTACTTCTATAATAGAGATTTATATTTTTTCTTGTATTCCTTTATTTTTTACTCTATATTTAAAAATTATTATTTTTAAAATATATATTAAAACATATTTTATTTTTATTATAGAGTTCATCTATTTTAAAAATGAAAATAGCAAAATACATTGAAAATTGTCTTACTAACGACACAATTTTAACTTTTAAAAGATAAAAAACAATTTTGTTAAACTATATATCATGATAAAAAAATAAAATTTCACAAAAATTATATTTGAGATTTTTCTTTGTAAGTTATATTTAAGATATAGAACTCAAAATGATGTTTAATATATATATAAAGATATTATATTTTGATAAAAACATCAGAAAATTAGAATATTTATATTTTAACTATAACATTAATTTGTAATTTTTTTTATATCAATTCGGCCTTTTTGGTCAAACAATACTTATTCGTGATTCGCACAGTTTATTCTTTAAGTGTCTGGTTGGATTTTACATATATTGATTGCCTTGTCTTTGGCCGAGTATCCCAGCTAGTTAAATGTTTCCGGCCGTTAAAGTTCTTAACATTGTTTAGTTGAAGCGTATAACGAACCAGAAATTTAGTGGGACAGTGAAGAATTAAATTACTTTGGGAACCAATGTCAAATCTCAAGACAGAAAAAAATGAAATTTTCTTGACATGTCTGTAGAGCTGAGTAGGTCACTAGATAGAACTAATAATTACAAATATTTAAAAGGATGGATCCTATCCGAAGGCGTAAGAAGCGTTTGCCCACAGTATCAATAGAAAAAACAAATTCATGAATCATGATGAATAAGAATATACAGAGGAAAAAGAAAAAAAAAGAAAGTCATCATGAATAAGTAATACAGATGAAGAAGTGAAATGCTGTAGTAAAATGGTACATTGAAGTTTCTGCCTCACCATTTATTACTCTGTTTCTAATTATTGCGAATATCAAATCCCAATGCGCTCGCATTTCTTTTACCGTCCAAGGCCAATATGTTCTCTCCTTTTCTGTGAATAGTGTATCCATTGTAGAAATACATGGACGTATTGAAAAATACTCTTGTGGGGCAGCAAGGAAACATTTTGGAATATAAGTATTAGTAATATACTACTACTACTGGTATTGTATTTTCCTCTTTTAACTAGTAGTAATATACTACAACCTAAAAATGAGAAAGGAAGTTTTGATTCTACTCTGAATATATAAATGTATGAAATTAGTAACGTTTAAACGAATAGTGCTTTCATTTAATACAATCCTGTTTTTAGAGAAATGCTTTCATTATTTTTAATCTATTTGATGTTGCATACTAGTAATATATTGCCCCCCTCCTCCCAGATTGGTATTTTGTACTCAATCCCACTATACGAAAGATCAGTTTTCGGTTTCAGTAATTGAAACACGCTAAATAAACTACAGGAAATAAGTATATTTTAATAATATAGCTAGGTAGTCAATTTAATTATGCTATGCTTCTTCGTCTTTATTAGCAATTTCAACAAATCGATATCAGAATGCTTCCAGAATAGATCATACAGCCTGAATTTGGCAACAAAAGTATTAACATCAAAGACTGATATACAATTCGAGATTGGTATTCGAGATATATACTAGCACACGGCCAAACTCTTGGTGTGCAGTTAGTTACAATCTTGATGCTGAATGCTCGTCTTCATCAGGCCTCAACATGTTGATACATCTTAATTAAGCTAGCACGTGATGTTAGCAAAAAAATGTCGCTAGTAGTTTAAAGCCATGTACATTGAAGACATACTTATTTGACATGTTGGATACTAGTCCTTAATGAGCACACTTCAAGTAGCTGGTCCCCCCCCCCCCTCTCAGAAAAACTATCATACCAAAACTTTGGCTCCATACCGAAGCCAAATTTGTTTTTTTTGTTACCCCAACAAATGTATACTACAAATAAGTAACACCCTACAATTTTTTTTTTCAGAAGTAGTATTTATCCATTATAGATGGGTAGATGCATACATAAAATTAAATCTATCTCTAATTTTAAAACTATTTATTTTAAAAGAAAAGATAAAGATTGATTGGAGATGTTGTAATGGCCTATTTGAGAAAAAAAACGATACATAATGCTTTATTTACTTCACAAGACATGTGTGATTGTGTGGTTCATTTCTACAAAAAAAAAATTGTAAACCTAACTGTTTTCGGCTGTATAAGCTTTTTTATTTACGGGTATTGAAAATATTATCTATCGACCATTTCGTACATTCATCATTCTTTGACAGTGTCTTACGTGATAGTATAAATGACTTTAAAATTTGTTACTACGATCTTACGTTTCCGCACATCCGTACTTTAAGGATAAATAAACAAAAAGAGTTCACGTGGACTGGTTTTCGGAAGGTTCACGTCATCATCGTTATGAGAGTCACGAGTGCACAAAATCTTCGAAATATCTGTTCTTATTCGATTTTGGCCGATTACAACTAAAAAAATCAACATCTAAGCATGTAGTGATATTATATTATAAATTCCATCATAATTATTTGTATATTGGTTGTAGCCAGAAAATTTGTTGCCATGTAGCGTAGTTCCATAAGGTATTTCTAAACTGCTTTGATTTGATATTTGATATATAGTCTTTTCATAACCGAAGCTTTATGTATCGAAGTTCATATTTGTAAAAAAAAAAAAAAACATATTAACCTATAACAAGATAACTAAAAGGGATTGCAATTAAGTTTGCGTGTTATGTGTGAAATTCGGAACTCTTCTCAAGACAATTATATACATTAACATTTTACTTGTTAGTTAGCATATAAAACTATCTAACATGCTATATAGACTATACAAGTTGCAGAAAAAATTATCAAAGTCTCAAAAAATAATCGCATATTGACCATCTAAAATCTAAATATAACCTTTTTTGTTGGTAAAAATGTAAAATGTCTAAATACAACTTCTTGACCCAGAAAGAGAAAACGTCCTCTCTTTTTCTTGTAACAGAAAGATAAAACATCTAGATACGACTTTTCTTTGTATTGCAAGTATTTTGTAAGATAGTTTAACGTCAAAGATGCATTATATAGTTGTAATAGTTTAAGACAAAGTATATAGATGTAATTTCAGAAGCATGTCTATTTTTAACAGTAGTTCATAAAACGAAAGGTCATTTTATAGAATCACAAGCAAAGATAATAAGAAGTCCTTCTCTTATTCAATCACAAGTTCTCAAAGAACAAATCACAATTCAATCAATATGTTATGCAACACAATATGCATCTCCATATATATATAACTAGATAACTTCCTAGTTTCAATAGTATTTCCATAAATCATATTTCCTAATCCTAAAGATAATCACAACTCATAGGAAAAGGAAACTTGTGATCCAAGCTTAGAAAATATATTTGGTCTAAACGGAAATCTGCAAGAAAGACCGAAATACCCTTTGAATGATGAATGAGTGATGAATGGGTATCCTATGAGTTAGGAATGAGAGGTGTGTGGCAGAAATCAAGTCAGAAGATCCTGGAAGTCAGTTGTGGGACACGAGATGAATGTGATCCTTAGTTTGAGGGGGAGAATGTGAGATAACAAACTAAGTCCCACATTGGAGAATTAGACAAGGAGAGTCTAATATATAAAGAGATGTCCAACTCTAATAGTACGAGGCCTTTTGGGGATGAACCAGTAACCAATAAGTCATCCACGTAAACCACTACAATCAGGATCTCTCGGCCTTCTTCCTTACGGTAGAGCGAAGGCTCTTTTGAGCATCGATAAAAGCCTAAACCACGAAGTATTTGATTGAGCTTTATGTTCCATGCTCTTGGTGCTTGTCTTAAGCCATAGAGAGCCTTCTTAAGCTTGTACACTTTTCGTTCTTCTCCTGAGACAATAAAGAGATGGCAACTAAGTTCGAGATGAGTGACCTTGGAAAGTTAACCTACTACTTAGGCATAGAAGTCTTGCAAAGTGATAAAGGCATCACACTTAATCAAGACAGATATGCTCGCAAGATACTTGAAGAGACCGGAATGAGCTTGTGTAATCTAACTCATGTACCAATGGAGATGAATGCAAAATTCTCTAAGGAGCCTAACGAGGAAAGGGTTGATGAGAAGGAGTATCGGCGAAGCATTGGCTGCCTGCGTTACTTGTTGCACACTCGACCTGATTTGTCGTTCTCAGTTGGAGTACTTAGCCGGTACATGCAAGCTCCTTGTGCATCACATGGCTCGGCATTGAAGCAGGTACTTCGTTACCTAAGAGGCACGTGCTCCCTTGGTCTCTTTTATCCGCGTGGAGGAAGCACCAAGTTGTTAGGCTTCAGTGACAGCTCCCATAATGTCGACAACGATGATGGCAAGAGCACTACAGGTCATATATTTTACTTGGGAGAAAGTCCCATAACTTGGAGTTCAACAAAGCAAGAGATAGTAGCTCTATCTTCTTGTGAAGCAGAGTTTATGGCTGCCACTGAAGCTGCAAAACAAGCTATATGGCTGCAGGAACTTTTAAGTGAGGCAATTGGGAAAGCAAGTACGCGAGTAATCATCAAAGTTGACAACAGATCGGCAATTGCTCTTACAAAGAATCCAGTGTTTCATGGAAGAAGTAAGCATATTCATAGGAGGTTTCATTTCATCCGAGAGTGTGTTGAGAATGAACAAATTGAAGTGGAACATGTTCCGGGGAGTGAACAAAAGGCGGATATACTTACTAAATCACTTGGTAGAATTCGTTTCAAGGAGATGAGGGATCTGATTGGTGTTAAAGATGTGAGTGAAGATAGGTTCAAGCTTAAGGGGGAGAATGTTGGATATATTTCTTTCTCGGCAAGCTCTTTAGGAATTTCTTAACAAGTTTTGGCTCCTCTATCATCTCTCCTAATGAAGCAGATTTCTCGTCAACCGCGCTCTGATACCAATTGTTGGGATTGTGAAATCCCGTGTCCAACTCTATCTTATCTTATTAGTACGATATTGTCCACTTTGGGCCTTAGGCAAGCCCGCATGGTTCGGCGTTTATGATCATTAACAACTGCTCGCTTTCTTCTTCGGCGATCAAAATATAGTCATCTAGATAAGATGGCTTATTTGTTGTTCTTGTTGATCGCCTTGGTTGAGCCTGATCCTCGTCTCCATTGTCATCACCATTGGACTCATCTTCATCTCCGTGTTCGCTTTCAACACTCGCGACATCATCAGATACAGAGGAGCTACCATTCTCTGGTTCACTACCGTTTAATTGCCTCAAGTTCATCTCAAACTCCCCTGCATCAAATCCGTCTGCGGCATTGTTATTGATCCAGCTCCCGTTAGCTTGATCACTCCAGTTCCATTCTCGTTCTTCCTCGAACAATACATCACGCGACACTACAATTCTTTTGGTCAATGGGTCGAGCAGCCGGTATGCTTTTGATCCCGGCTCTGTTCCTAAGTGAACTAGAGCTCTGGATCGGTCATCGAGCTTTTTCCTTCCTGCCGTCTCAGTTCGTGCATGACACACGCACCCGAACACTCTAAGATGAGAGAGATTCGGTTTGCTTCCCTTCAAAGCTTCATAAGGAGTTCTATCCTTTAATGATCTTGTCGCAACACGATTAATCAAGTAGGTAGCATGTCGTATTGCTTCACCCCAAAGACAGTTTGGCATACTCATATGTTTTAGAATACTTCTAGTCATCTCTAAGAGTGTTCGATTGCGTCGTTCTACTACTCCGTTTTGCTGAGGAGAATATGGTGCAGTTAAGTGTCGATTAACTTCATGTTTCTCGCAATAGCTTTGAAATTCTCGTGAAGTAAACTCCCCTCCTCTGTCAGTTCTCAATGTTTTAATCTTCATACGTGTTTCTTGTTCCACACGGTTTTTGAAGCGTTTAAACTTTTCAAAGGCTTCACTCTTTTCCTTCAGGAGTACAGTCCACATATACCGTGAGTGATCATCGATGAGGACGAAAACATATCTGTTGTGTGCTGGAGTTGACGGTGAGATGGGGCCACAAAGATCAGCATGCACTAGTTCGAGAAGCTTGTCAGCTCGATAGCTTGTTGCTTGTGGGAAGGGTTTCCTGGATTGTTTTCCTTTTAAGCATGAGACACAAGCTTCGGTGTCTCGGTTTAGATTAGGTATTCCTTCGACAAACTCTTTGTTGACCATCATTCTCATTGTTTCTTTGTTAACATGACCTAAACGGGCATGCCATAATACGCTTTCTCCAGAGCTTTTGACTTGTAGACATTGCACGAGATCAGCTTGTAATGTCACTTTGTACATACGGTTCGTGGTTCTCATCGTCTTGATTAATGTGTTTCCTTCTCGGTCAAGCAATGTCAGTGTGTTCTTCTTCATGGCAACTTCACATCCTGCCTCAGTAGCTTGTCCTAAGCTAATAATGTTACTACGTAGTCCCGGTATATAATAAACATCTCTTAGTATTTTCTTCTCACCATTCTTGAGAATGAACCGTATTGAACCCTTTCCCACTATTGAGATCCTCGAGTCATCGCCGAATCGTACCAATCCAGTAATTGTATCATCAAGCTCGAAGAAGAAAGCTCGATTACCACTCATGTGGTTACTAGCACCGTTATCAAGATACCACACCTCCATTGTATCTGATTCTGCCTCAAACTTTTTTAGGTTTGACCTTATCTTCGTTTAGATAAACTATCTCATGCATCATGAGAGCTTCTGCCTCTTGCGTATCCTCATCCTTCTTCTCTACGGTCTCTTGTAGCTTTAGAGTCTTCTCAGGACAATCAGTGGCATAATGCCCTTGTTTATCACAACTGAAACATGTAATATGTGAAGCATCTCCACCTTTTCCTTGCTTGTATGCTTCTCGTTGTTGTTGAAACGTCCCGCGGCCGCGGCCTCTTCCTCTCCAATTTGATCGTCCTCCACGACCTCGACCACGGTTACCATAGCCCTCCATACTATAATCTGTATTTGTATACATCAATTTTTCAGAGTCTTCTCGTGTCTCTGCTTCATCTTCTTCGTCGGCGATTCTTTCTTCATATGCTTTTAGTCTTCCCACGATATCCTCAAAACTTGTTGTATTGAGATCTAGAACTTGCTCGAGTGATGCAACGATATGAATATATTTCTTTCTCGGCAAGCTCTTTAGGAATTTCTTAACAAGTTTTGGCTCCTCTATCATCTCTCCTAATGAAGCAGATTTAGAGGAAATTTCGGATAATTTGCCAACAAAGCCATCGATCTTATCTCCTTCTTTCATCTTGAGTCTATCAAACTCTGCCATCAAGGTCTGTAACCTAGCTTCTTTCACACGTTCAGCCCCAACATGACGCGCCTTTATTGCATCCCATACTCCTTTAGCTGTGTCGATCTCACCAACCTGTAAGATCAAAGCTTCTGGTATAGACTGGAATAGAAACGCGATAGCCATATTGTTCTTCTTCTCGTCCTTGGTTCCGGGATCTATTACTTCCCATACTTCACAGACCTTTAGTGCTATCTTCATTCTCATGGACCAGACAGTGTAGTTAGAGGAAGTTAACATCGGAAACTTGACTCCGGAGGGGCCGGTGTCCTTGTGTAACACGATCGCGTCTTTAACGTCACCCATTGTTTGTATTCTTCAAGAAACTTTGTCTGGCTCTGATACCAAATATAGAATCACAAGCAAAGATAATAAGAAGTCCTTCTCTTATTCAATCACAAGTTCTCAAAGAACAAATCACAATTCAATCAATATGTTATGCAACACAATATGCATCTCCATATATATATAACTAGATAACTTCCTAGTTTCAATAGTATTTCCATAAATCATATTTCCTAATCCTAAAGATAATCACAACTCATAGGAAAAGGAAACTTGTGATCCAAGCTTATCCAACACATTTTACATAACATTCTACCATTGTTTTCGTTACCCTTGGTTCAAAGACAAACAAGAGAATCCCAAAGCTAAGATAAGAAGTTAAAAGCCCAAACCCAATAATATATTGACACATCGGTAGTAGGTGCAATAGATAGTCAACGTGTCAATACATTATTGGTGACATGGCATGATACTTAGTTTAAACTTAAAAGAGTTATTATACATTACATCGATCAGTAGTAATGGTGATTATGGTAATCACGTGAGGCCCGTGACGGTCCATGATGACGGACGAGCGGAGACTCTTGGACGCTGCCACGGCGTTTGACGGCGGCAGAGAAAACTCCTTCCCATATTTCGGAGAAGGCGCGGATGATGATGCTGTGGTGGTAAGGCTCGTTGAGTGAGAGGAAGCAGTTGAGAAGCTCCCTGAGATCGTCTTTGGAGTAAATCTCGTTCTCGAGAATCATCTGTAGCATAGACTGGCGGAAATCGAGGTACGGGTCATCGGAGTCTTTCTCGACGGCTACAGCGGCGGAGGGTGTGGCGGCGGAGGAGGAAGAGACGTTGTCGGAGAACCAGTGAGTTGTGGAGGGAATGTTGGAGGAGGAAGAGACGGTGGTAGTGGTGGAGGAGGAGTGGCCGTGGCCGTAAGTAGAGGAGTAGAGGCGGGGCTTTTTGGAGGAACGGTTGAAAAAAGAAGTCAAGGTTGGGAACTTACAGTTGCTGCAACCGATGTCAACAACAGAGACCATCTTCTTCTTCTTGCTTTTCACCGCCATTGTTGTCTCTTTTGTGACTCTGTCTCTCTCTGACTGTAAAGATAAAATAGATTTGAGAGAGAGTGTCTGCTTGGGATTGGTATTAAAGGGTGCATGTGGGGACTGTGATGGTTTAATGAGAAGTAAACTCTTTGCATTAATATTTAATTTGGTGTTCAGAAACAATTTGAGATTTATTTTGAATTTGTTGAATGTTATTTTAAACATTAGTATAGGTCTATAAATGCACGACAGCATGGGCATTAATTTGACGTTTACTTACTCTACTAATTTTTTAAAAAATATTAGATTTATTGAGTTATTTAAGGGGAATTGGGGTCTATAGACATGAAAAAAACTATAATTAGCAGACTAGTGGTTTACCCTAACGGATGTATACACGGCGTCTTATATACATAATATTACTGTGATACCCTCTTCAATTTACCGGCTCACCTGCTAGAAAAAAACATTAAAAATAAAATACTTTTTATCCTCAAAGTAAATCGTGTCCTTTCCGTTTCCACACAACCTCCATTCTCACTTTCTTCATCGGTGGTACTTCGCACTCTAGACGCCCCTGCCGCAATTCTCCTCCACCCGCTCGCCTCCGCATGCAATCCCCTGAGCATCTCCGTCGTTCTCTCTTCTGATCATCTTTGTCTTCTCTAATCCTTAACGGTTTCGTCTCCGTCTTCGCTACTGCGTTCTGATCTCGGCGGAGGCAAGTTAAATTGCCGGTATCTCCAACTTCATGGCATAGCGGGTTTCTCAAATCTCTGACACCGCCGTAAGTTCAGGACTCCATATGCTTCTTCTCTGTTTCTCTGATTTGATTTTTCTATCTCGTCAAAATTAGGGTTTTTACTTGTTGTCTTTATCATTGTGAAGGAACCGGGATACCATACTTCCGGTGACGGAATTTCATCCTCTGAGGTTGGAATTTCTTAAATTGATTTAGGGTTTGAGTTTTTCCGGGTTGTGTGAGAGTTTCTTAAATTTGAGTTGTTTCATGTCGATGTTGTGAACTATGTGGTGTAGTAATTCATGTGCAGATTGTAGCATATCATTCATTAGAATTATCCTGTCAGTATAAATAATATAAATTTCCAGATCTGGTTTCTATTTCAAATGTAATAGTATTTGTCACCCACTATACCATTGTATGTCGTAGACTATAGGTTTTCATTATTCTTGATTTGCTGCAATTAGTGTTTGGGTGTGGTTTGATTCGTAAGTTCTTCATGTACGTTTTGTTGTTCCTATTATTAACAAGTGGAATAGTATTCATATCTTCTAAACAAGTCAAATAGTATGTCTTTCAAAGTATTCCATTTCATATCGAATAGTAAAGCCACTCATAATGATTTTCCATTCTTCTCCCGGTTCATCCTCTGTTTAGCTCATTGTTCATTTATATATTGCATTTGCCACGATGAACCATCCTCACTCTTTGTCTATCTTTTTTTTATAACATCCAGGTTTGTTATGGACGAGTTAGAGCTTCCAAGTAGATTGTTTGAGACAGGCTGTGAACCCACTGGCAAGAAAATACATATGTCCCCTAGAATGTCAGGTGGATTTAATTTCAAGAAGGTTTGGGTTCCGTTACCTATGTCTTGGGGTTTATATTCCCCTAACTTCGGTTTAGTGATTACTCTCAATTGTTTTATTATCACCTCAGTTAGTTTTGTATTTCATCTGACTCATTATGAATGTAAATACATGTCACCAAGCTCCCATTATTATACTTAAATATATACATGATGTACTCTGCAGCTAGTGTTTAATGTCAAGTGTAGTTTTATCACTCTTTCATTAAATTTGTATCCAACTCACATAGTATACCGTATATGGAATGAAATGGTTACAATAATATATACATATCACAATAAGATTTGTACCTACTTTTCCCACTGGTATTCCATGTGGTCATGAAGTTTTTATTTCCATAAGATTTGGTTTCCTTATGTATTGGGGTTTATATTTCCTACACTTGGGTTTAATGTTTACACTCAACTGTTCTATTATCATATCCCCTAGCTTTATATTTGATGTTGCTTATGAAGCGTGTAAATACATATCTTGTCTATTATGACATGTGGATTTAATTTCAAACAGGATTTGGTTCGGTTATCTATGTCTTGGGGTTTATATTTCCCTAACTTAGGTTTAGTGATTACTTTTAACTGTTCTATTATCACCTCCGTTATATTTGTTTTTCATCTGACTCATTAGGAATGTAAATACAATTCTCCAATCTCCCATTATATTACTTAAATATATATACATGATATACTATGCAGCTAATCTATAATTAACATGGTTTATGTTACATGAAATAGTAGTTACATGGAATAGTAGAAATTCTGCCCCGGTTCTCGGAATTCTACTCCACCTAGCGGAAATGGAATAGCAGATCTTCTTCTCGGAATTCCACTCCACCTGTCGTTATATTATGCATATGCTATTTGAATTGGAACTATATCTGTATTTCTACTACTCTATGTAAAATATATAGTATGGTAATACGATTCTTGCATTCTCCGTTTGTTTAACGTTGTTTCCTTTACACTTCCGATTTTCATCTACTCCTCTCTCTGCATATTTTTCTTCCTCTGATTTTTATTTCACGCTTCCAAAATTCTCTCATTGTTACTATGGGTCACAAAATCACCACGTCGTTTATTTTATGTGAAGGAACTGGGTACTTGTTACGTAGAAGGGTATAACCGGCTGAAATGTTGGCAAAAAGACAATCACTACATTCTGTCAAAATCATGTTCATACTCTTGATTTCCTTCTAAAATATAGCTATTACGCCAATAAGCCCGTTATTTAACTTATAATAAACTATTTTATCCTGTCAAGTAATTGATAATTTATGATGTGTCTCAGAAGTCAAATCTATATGGCTGGCCAGCATATACGTCTTACGTAGTAGATATATCTGATTTTTTTTCTATAAAGTACAAGATTATTATGCTTTCAAAAGTGATGTACATTTTCCAATTCGTATAAAATACTGAACTAAAATATTTTGATTATTTTAAAATGTTATTAGTGATAATTTTAAATTAATGTACCGTACTTAAAAAGTTTTTAAAACAGATTACATACAACACAAGTACAAATATCAAGTTTTGTATGACCACATATTCAACTTGTTTTTCAATTTGGGTGAAAAACGTCAATCCAACATGCAAAAGCCAGGGGAGTGAATGAGATTTAATATTCAGTAGTCCTACCCGTAAAACAGTGAAATCATTAACATGGATATTAGACGCCGTGAAACAGTCAAATCAGTAACATGGTTCCCAAAAAATTCTTGATTTTGAAGTCTATAGTTCTCGTTTTATTGAGCTCGTTATAATTCTGATTTAGAAACAGACAAAAAAAAATAGGATAAAAAAGGAGACGGATATTCAACAATATAAGGTTCATTTCACATGTTTTCTGAAACCATGTCTATAAACGAAGCATGTATCTTGAAGAGGGATCACATAGTTTGGGACTAGAGAGTCAATGCCATGAGGGAAATTTTTTTCATAGCTCTTTCAGAGTAAATATTTTTTTTTATCTCTTTTACACATTAAAACATTTGCACTTGATGCACAAAGGTTTTGATTTAATAAATTTTACATTCTACTGAGAACTCTTTCTTGTCAATCTCCGAGCACTGATGGAGTCTGGACTTTTCCAAAATATTTAAATGGGTTTGTAGTGGGCCTTATGAGATTGATAAATCGCTATTAGATTAACCCATATAATTTGTTACCCCGATCCATTTAAGCCAAAAAGCCGTATCTTGATAGTTGATACTCCCACTATCCTGTAAATTACGAGAATAACCTTCAAAACATAGTTCGGAGGGTAACGGTCAACCGAAAAACCTGTTCCTCGTGCCCCCAAAGATCCCAGTAGCGTATGTGGCAAGAAATAAACCGTTTGTTTTTTTTTATTGCTTTTTTCCTAAATAATTCTAAGCATCTCATATATATAAAACATTGTTCTCTTCCATCTTTTTTCCTCTCTCTGAGATTCAAAGTTTCTGTTTTCTTTTTTCTTTTGCTTAAATCGGAGAGACACCCTCTCCTTTAATTTAGGTTTGTTATTAACTTAAATATTTATTTTATAATTTCTTGTAGTATACGAAATCCGTAACCAATAAACATAGTTTTGTACCATTTGCAGCTTTGATCCTTCTGGGTTCCTCGGGAAAAAGAACAAGTCCATACATTCTTCTTCATACGAGGACGAGATCTTCCTAACTTCTTTGATCTTCTTCAATAGGTTCGTTAACAATTGTTATCTGCTAAAAATAATTATCATTTGGGTTTGCTAATCGGTTCTCTTATGTTTGTAATGGAATGTACAAGCAGGAAATAATTCTGAATTGGTTGAAGATGTTGGGAGATTTCATCATCAGATTCCTTGTGTATGCCCTGCCCTATCTTATCTTGCTATTTATTTGGTTCATCATAATTGGATGTCTTGATAGATTAATGTATGTATATATATGATTATAAAAATGGTGATATATGATGGCAGATTAATATTAGGGTACACATACCCAGCTTTCGAATGCTTTAAAACGGTGGAGAAGAACAAAGTTGATATCGAGGAACTCAGATTCTGGTGCCAATACTGGTACTTATAAATAGCATCCTTATTATGTTTATAACATTCATATATAAATCCACTGCGCATGTGTTGTAATGGTGTTAGTTTGGTGAAAGTTAGATTTCTTTTGGTTTTTTGGATTGTTTAATTTTGAGAAGTTAGAAGATAACGAAATTCGGATAAGGTTGGTGTTGCTTGTTAGAAAATATCTATAATTAATTTCAGATATATTTCCTACAAAAGTCTCCAATATATTTTGAAAGAAAATTCCATTTTGTTTCGAACTATTCTGTAATATACAACTTAGAAACTAATGGTACATTTCTATTAGAATAATTTGACTGAGGCATCAATGTACGGGATGCACGTTATAGTTTCAACTCAGTATATATTCAAAAAATGGTTATTTTTACTAAATATTTGTGTTTAAATATTTAGGATACTGTTGGCGCTAATTTCGTCGTTCGAGAGGGTAGGCGATATATTTATCTCATGGTAATAAATATCTTATTCATGCCCTAATTTATAATATATCATTCATTAAATAATTGGCAAATGCAATTATTATTTTGCAGGTTACCGTTATATGGAGAAATGAAAGTGGTCTTCTTCGTATATCTGTGGTATCCCAAAACGAAGGTACTAGACATTTGCCTTGTTGGATAGTACTTATATTATATAAATGGTTATCCACTAATTATATAACTCGAGAAACAATGGATGAAGGGAACGAGACATGTGTATGAGACGTTGTTGAAGCCATACATAGCTCAGCATGAGACAGAAATCGACAGAAAGATTATGGAGTTGCGAGCTAGAGCTTGGGACTTTTTCATATTCTACTTCCACAACTTTGCCCAGGCTGCTCAATCCACCTTCATCCAGGCTTTTCAATATGTACTCGCCCAATCGCTCCGGTTCCCTGCCGCAGCCGCAGCTAACCAACCGGTACTAACCCATAGGCTGTCTAATTAATATTGTCTCTCAGTTAAAATATGTTAGTACTACTTGATAATGTCTGACCCTTTTGTGTTACTTTGTGAAGCCGAACGTGAACGTTAAAACGCAGTCACCGGTGGAGACAGAGAGTGAACCGAACTCGCCGCCCGCGCCTAGAGCGTTGAACAAATCACTATCTGCGTTGCGATCGCTAGAGAAGCAAACGAGCAGGGGGAGGAAGTGGCCACCACCGACACCACCACAAACACCAGGCCGAGAAGCAGCGGGAACGTTCAACGGAGAAGGAGTCGACATTCCGGATACAATTCCAGGATCACCCATCACCGATGCCCGAGCCAGGCTTCGCCGTTCTAACTCCAGGTCTCAGGCCGCATCATAGTAACGTACATAAACGTGGAGAGCCTCTTCCAATTTGTTATATATAGTATAGGCAAAGAAAAGTGAAAGTTTTGAAACCGTCTTAAGAACAAAACAGCTGAACTTTGTATGTTCTTGTGGTTTTGTAAATTTAAGCAGAAGTATTAATACAAATATTTGTGTGTCGGTTAACTAAACCTGGTGTGCAGCTCATTTAGCAGATAATAACGATGCAATTGAATGGTCAAAATTTATAATCAACTAGTGTACCAATATATATCTCTCTTGAACTTACATTAACCAGTACTCCTCTACATTGTCACTCGTTACACCACTCCAGCGATAAATGAGATCATAATTTTAATCGTATAATTTATGGTACGCACCTGCCACTGGTCCATACACGTTTCTGTATCTGGTCCCTCCTTAGATTTGATTGGGGCGCCAAGAGTTGGTGAGAAAGAAAATCATTTGGGATGAGATGCATGTTTGATCTTCTTGCATCATCTCGGGATTGAGTCAATAGCGGTTGGGGATATGTCACCGATCATCGGTGGTGGAGTACTCACATCAGCTATTCCATAGTCCCAATCGATACCAGCTTTAGCATATGAATTAAGGATTGCATTATATACCACTGAACAGCTATAAAGAGAAACAGGTTTTGAAAAATCAAAGGATACAGTCTGTTTTCCAAATATCCGTCATGCTAATGTCCGCATTGGAGAGAAGCCAGTAGTCCGTATCATCATTCTGCAAGAATATGTAAGACCACATCAAAAGGTAAGCGAGAGTCATGCCAAAGTTTCAGGACTTCTGAAGTTGAAGAGTGGCTTTATTGCTACTTGATAAGTTCAATTGCGTAACGCAATTATATTTTAGATGACATATCAGATATGAAATTCTGTAGTTTTTGCCGAGTAATTTTTAAAAGTAATCAAGGGTGTCTTACTTCGACGTCAGAGGGAGTAATCTTAAGCATTCCACCTACCTGCTCCTCCAAATAATTAAGATCAGAGGTCTCGCCCGGTTGAGCATGTGCATGTACTTGAGACAACTGATCCTCAATGGTAGTTCCTGTGTTATCAGCAGTTAAGGCTTCTATGTCATGGTTTTCTGTAGATCCCGAGCAAGAAGCAATAGGCAAGCATAGTGGTGGTGGTGGTTCAGCAGGGCCATTTGTGTCTTCAAACTTCTCCTCAAATTCACTGAACATGATGTCAAAGTAAAAGACATGTAAGCAGAAAAGTGACTTCCTTCTATCATTTGAATTCCTTGACATATATTCATAACGAGAAAGAAAAGTACCTAACAAGGTATACGTCAATAGGACCCATTGTACTTCTGAGAATGATCCTGTATCTCCTTTGAGGGTGGCCAACCGCCTGTCAATGTGGATAAGAAACATATTATCATAACATTTTCGCATCTAATGATGAATAGCAGGTGTCTTCCAAAGTTGCTGAAAGAGACTAACTTCATCTGGATCAGGGACTTCCAAAGTTGTGCCATGAGGAGCTTTGACGGCTATCAGTGTCTGGTTCTGCGGGGGCAGCAAAGTGAGAGTTGAGATATAAGTGAAAAAAAAGAAAGTTTTGGGATTGGCAGACGACATGAAATAGGAAGGACAGACCTGGAAGCCTGGTAAACTCTTGATGTCCTCTTCGGTTACAAAAAGCCATCTGAACAATGGGGATAGATTGGTTAAGTCCCCATCATAAGAATAGCATTTAAGTAAAAATTAGCCTATAAAACAATAGATATACGGAGATTTATACTTCTGATTCTTTTCATTTTCGCTCAGATCTCTTAATCTTTGCTCCGTTTCTCTGAAAACAAGGTACTAAACGTCAGCAATGGTTGAGTCGATAATCACAACATCCCAAAACTCTTAAAATGAATGCTATGAAACCTGATTTGGTTATCTAGCGCTTGCTCCTCGAGGGAAAGGTTTTCAATTTCTGCCTGCAAGCAGAAAACAATCAACCGAGGCCAGAATCTAAGTGCATGCCATTTCACTTAAGTGCGTAATAAATTTATCAAGTGCATTGTGATATACCGCACCTGTACGTCAGAAACATCAGCATCCTCATCGCCAGGCCCCGAAGCATCAACTCCCCTGGTCAAGTTTATTGATCCACAGGTGAGTATAGATGTATTTAAGTGACTGAAGAAGTATCCCAACAAAGAGATGCTTCGAACTGCATAAGCATAATAATTATATCATAAAATCCTCACTTCCAAAGGATTCGGTTCTTCAAGGCTTTTCAATGAGATCAATCCCCTCCAAAACGTTTGTAATATCATATATACGACGTTTCTGCACCTCCAATGTCTCTGCAGCTTTGTTCAGGTCCAGCATTCCGTCTTTGGCTTGTTTGATAAGATTGACGAACTTTTTCGTAAGGAGACCTGAACAGATTTATATCAGCATCTTCATATTCACCACACCATGGATTAAATCTTAGAGACAAATAGGAAACAGTGGGTTAATTAATTACCTAAAGAACTGTCATAACGGCAACTTCCAGAAGGAGTTAGTGTGGCAGGAGAACCTGCAAATTTACCATGAACCCAATCAGCTCTCTGGAGGATAATTCAAACAAGAAAGAGTAGTTCTTTCTTTCTTACCAATATTTGAGATGGGTGTTTGGGGAATGGACTGGTTTACTTTGGACTTTGACTTGATGTTGACTCTGCCTCCTTTTGCTGAAACAGGAGTTCGGCAGGGACTGCTAGTGAAACCATCAGAACTCGTGAATCCATTACTAGTAGAACTGGTAGTAGTAGTAACCACATCCATAGTCGTCTTTCTCTTCCGTGACTGCAATTATCCTAAAACTGTTATTTAACTTGAAACTTTCCACAACAATAGAATCTACTGCAAACATTGCACATGATAAATAAATAAAATACTCCAAGCCTCATGTAACATTACTTTGATACTAACACTTTGACTCACACACAATTTAACAGTTGGGGAAATCAAAACTGCACAATTAGAGCTCAATAAACCATAACAATTGGAATAAATGGTTGACTAGATTCGCGTGTCGAGTTCGTGTAATTCGATTCGCACACAAATGTACCATCGTGAAGCTAAACTGAGGTTAAAATTCGACAAGGCCTCGCGATAATCGCATTAAATCCAAAATCGAAAAACCCGAGGCGAACTCACAGGAGATCTAAGAACGACGGCGTCCTCCTCCCGATCTACGAGTCCTCCACAGCCATTGACGAGGTTGTTAGTGAGGTGCGAAGGGGTGAATCGGTGGTAGTTATCCGAGGGATGGAACGGCGGTTTCGTTGAGGCGAACGCTAAGTGTCGGCTTATAGGTGGCACCACGGGCACAGAAGCTGCCGAGGACGACGGCGGCGGCGGCGGCTGGCGAGAAGGACCGGGGGAAGATCGTACGCCGCCGGACATGGATCGTTGTGAAGCGGAGTTCGATTCGAAGATCCCGGTGGAGGAGAGAGAAAGGGGAGGCGAGGGTTTTAGTGAGAGAGAGAGAGAGCAGAAAACGAGGGAAGGGAGGAGTTTTTGTGTTGGGGGGCATAGAGATGTGGAGGGAAGCCTACACCTCCTCCAGCGAGAGAAAGCCTTTTAATTTTTGTTTCTATTTGTGCCCTTCTAATTTTATATTGTTTTCAGATTGACCCCACTTACTTTACGTCAATGTCCTTTGTAACGGTATAATCGAATTTTTTTTCTTTTTGGGTTTATGGTGACGCGGATAGATTGACAGATCTTTTAAGAGCTTCATTTTGAATCTTATTTAAAGCAAGAGATTAAGATAGAATTTGTTTATAATACATGTGCTGCTTCTCTTTTTGTTATACATAAATTATATTTCATATTAAGTATCACTTTAACTCATTTTTTTTGTTTCACAAAGAGTGTCATTCTACAATACCAATGCAATTTATACAACATTTCAGCTGAAAATTAATTGCAAAATGCATTGATTTTATAAAAATCTATGTATCTGAAATACTATTGGTTAGATTTGTTCTATTAATGAAAACATAAATGAATTTAAATGATTTTTTAATATGTGAGAAAAATGTATAAGTGACTACTGTGAAACGGAGGGAGTACTAGAAAACATAACTGATTGTATTTTTAGAAGAAAGAAAGAAATATTATTAATGATTAGTGGTTGTGCACAGAAGCGTAGTACAGAAGTGTTGATTATTTTGTTACTTGAAAAGAAAATCATAATCCAGTGTCTCCAACTCAGACTGAGATATTATTATCTACCATAAAAAAGTCATAATAGAACCATTTCATTAATCACATAATATGACATAACAATTAATAGGAATATTAATAATAAATTAATTTTAACTATAGATTTGAATTTTATTTTCAGTTATAACAAAATCTGTTGAGAAAAATCTAACAAAATCATACTAATTTTTTAAATAATTTTTATTAAATATTGCATTAATTAATTTCGTAATTACGTAATATAATGCTTTCATTTAAATAAATTATCATCTACCACTAAAACGGGTTCAAAAGGTCAGATTTTTTTTATACAAATGAAGTTATTAACATATGTTAAAAATTTATTTTTACAGCTATATATTTTCAAAAATTATATGTTGAAAAATATTTTTTATTTGATTATTTGAAATTATGAAAACTCGAAAATGTAATAAAAAGGTAAAATGTATAAAACAAACTCCTATATTAATAGAGTAATAAGAAATCTAAACAATAAAATTAAAGAATTATAAAATACAAAATACTAAGATATAAATTATATATTTAAATTTTTATAATAATATCAAAATTAAATATTTATAAAATGAAAATATATCCGATGCGCGGAATAAACTCTAGTTCTTCTTATAGGAGTAGTGTTAGGTATCGTTTTGGGGTTTGTTGTCACGAGCGTGGTACATTAAAGCACGTTTGAGGCCAAGAAGATAATGTATACAGGCGATATAAAGTTAAAGCCCAAAGTCGAATTGTACCTCGAGAAACCAAATGCTCCCATAAAAGAGAAGAAAAACATGTGATTAGAGAATCAGATTATAAACCAATGGCAGGACTTAAAAGGCTATGGATCATCATGATTCTTACCTAATTGTCCGCGGTGAACACTATAATCAGTAGTACACAGTCATCCTACGCAAATCAGATCTGTAAACTTGGATCCACTTGACTGCTCGGAGTCGCCAATAAGTAAGCCAAAAAACTTGAAGCGACATTTTCATTCACTCAAAATTCACAAATGTGTAGTAATGCTGGCCTTCTCTAGTCAAAGTCAAAATGTTATCAAGTGTCTTAGTGTAATACTAAGACCGTTTCTACTTTGTCTTTCTTCATATCATTTCGTGTTCATCGATCCGTAAAAGAAGTCTTACATATATAAAACATTGTGAGAATTAAGAGGTACACTTTACATTTTGGATCATAAAATCTTGTATGGTTAACAACTACCAAGTATAATCCATTTTTGATTGTGTCAATTTCGGCCTTAATAAACTCCAAATACTTCATTAGCTGAAACTCCCAAGTATATATCCAACGTTAGTCAAAGACTCAAAACCAACCGTTAACAACTCCAAGCATAAACACTTAGCCGACCACAAACATGTTGCAAAAACAGAATACACCACCGATGATGCTTGCTTGTATCTGACCTTAGTAAGTTTAAACACCACCATCCTCCTTTGATATTTAACATTTGTACAACTCAAACACATGTTTTCACTCTTCAAATTCACACATATATCCTCATTATACAAATATAAGTTACAGTTTTTTGAATCCAACAAATATTAAAGACCATATTTTAAAGAAACAATCTGAGCCTTTCAAAGAAATGGAGAGTAACTCTCAAAGTATGACGCAATGCAAACAACTCTATTCACACTAAAGCTTTTGAAAAAGAAGAAGAAGAGATAAGAGATTTATTCCAAGATCCAAAGCCTTTCTTGCTTTTATCAGCTTCCCACTGCCACTTCAGTAGTCATAATCTCAGCCTTCACTTGGATGTTGTTGGATTCCGGTTTAATCTCTTCCGGTTTAGCAGCCACAGACACGCAAGAAGCCTTCTCTCCCTCTGCTTCTACTTTCTTCTCTTCAGGTTTAGCAGCCACAGTAGAAGAAGTCTTCTGTTCCTCTCTTCTTTTCTCTGCTTCTTCTTCTTCTCCTTTCTTTAACCTTCACTGACTCAGTCTTTGGCTGAGACTTTGTTATGGTTTCTTCAAGCTAGATGATGATGATAATGGTGAGTCTCTTGGTTTTGTCACACGAGGAGCACCAGTCTCACCTCCTGTTTGTTGCATCACTGCTACTACTTTTCTGCGTCCTAGCTTCGGAGATTTAGGACGAGTAGTTGGTATCTACAACATTTCAACGAACCACACATCAACATAACATCAGGACAAGTATGATCACACGGAAGAAAGAGCAAAGAAGCAAACCTTCTTCAATTCAACCTTAGGTGGAGGTTCTTTGTAGAAACTAGGCATGGGACCAGCCTTGAACGTCAAGCTCTTCCTCAACCTTTTGATCTCTTCTTCCTGACTCTCCTGAACAAACACCTACATTATAGAAGATGTCAGACTAATAAGAAAGAGTTTGCATCCATTACAGAAGATGTGTTAAACTAACCTTTGACTTCGCCTGCAAAGTTGTCTTCTCTACCTCCTTAGCTTGGATCTTCTCTTCTAGTTTCATATAGAACTGAAAAACCAGACACAAGTTAAGAGGAGACTATAATCTGCTCTAAAATGCTCCAAATGAAAAGGTTGTAAGCATAGCGCAACCTCCTTCCGTTTCTCAGCCCTTTCCTCCAACCTAAATGAAAATCCAGAAGCAGACCCAACGCTGCTTCTTCTCCCACGAGGTGTTGAAGTTCTGAGCAACATCCAAACATTATATATATATGTCATCAACAAACATAGAATAGAACATGAAGAAAATGACATACGAAGTGGTGGTTGAACGGGTGTCGTCATCTTCCTTGCTTGCCACTTCACCCTTTCACTGGTTTAGATACTTTCTCTGCCACCCTGTAAGTACAGATGCATTCACTCTTTAATGTACAGTACTTCCACATCCAACACAAAGAGGTAACCCTGTGGGTTCGGGTAGTACAGTTCGACATAAATCTTACCAACCCGAAATAAAATTAGGTTCGGTATTTGGTTAGTCCGGTTTGTGAGAATTCTACCAAAGTTTTTGATTTCGATTTGGTTTAATTTCTTAAAATTTCGGATAATTTCGTTAAATTTGGTTCGAAATCTAGTTAGTTAGATTAGTTCAGTTCAGTTTTTTCGTATAGGTTTGGTTATATATTTTTATTGAAAGAAAACCGATGATCACCGAACCAACCAAACCAGAAACCAAACTTTTTATTAAACCTATTGAATCGAACCAAACTCCTACCGAACTAACCAAAAACTTTGGTTTGGTTTGGCCGGTTAGGACAAAATCCCAGGCATAAAAGAGGACTTACACAGCTGTTGTTGATGGGGCATCTTCAGTGTTCTTGCCTGCCATTTCATCTTTAATGGATTTAGAACTTCATCTACCACCAATCTGCAATTTCATATTGGCTTAGTTGGCTTATATATACACATATTTAAATAAGAAAGCATTTGACTCACTTGGAAACAGGGACTTTAGCTGCAGTCTTAGAAACGGGTTTTCACAGGCTGACACAGTACAAGGAGAAACCGATAAGAATTTGCTTATAACAAGACATATTGAGACCACAGCTCAGTGTACTTACCCACATTTGTTTTTTGAGGGGAGCAGATACTAAACTGTTGCGCTTGGTGGAAACACCGCTGCTTGGAGATGCCATTGCCTTTGGTCTGGAACCACTTGCAACTACAGGTTTAGAGCTAAGCCTTTGGTGTTGTGTTGCATCAATGCTCTTTCTAGTGATGTCATCACGAGCTCCTCTAGCTGGAAACGAAGAGCTCTGAGAAAGGAACCTTGGGCTCCTTGAAAAGTCCCTGTCTTCTTCTTAACATTTTGTTAGCTGTTTTACTCTTCACTAAGTCCCAGGCTA
>NW_026016119.1:0-27735 GCF_020379485.1 Brassica napus | reverse complement strand
TAGAATGTTGTGTGTGCCTTACAAGTACAGTTAAAGCTAGTTGGATCAAGTGTAGTGTGCAGATGGAGTTGCATATTTTAGTTATTGGATTTTGGTGCGAACTTTTGTGATGAATCAGTGTTTCTAAATTAATCAAACCAAACTGAATCGAACCACCTTGTCAGATCGGTCAAATTCATATTTTAAGGAGCATATGGGTTGGTTTGGTTCCACAAAACATCATATACATATATGACCCATGGACCAGCAAACATAGGCCAATCCATTTTACAAACACACGTATATATGCTTCATTATGCTCAAACATGCATGTCTGTGGCCTAAAACAGAATTGTTATGTGATTAAGCAAAAACCCTTTCTCATCCGACTAATGATCATAACTTTTGTTTTGAATGATCATACTTTGGATTTTGTAGTAGTACCAAGCACCAATTGGTACCACCCACCAGGTGTTGAAACGAACAAAGTGGCTTTGATAGAAAAAAAAAAAGAACAGGGATATATTTAGTTACAATTTTTTTTGCAACTGTAATACAAATCTTCGTTTGGATGATGAGATAAAAATAATTTTATTCAAACTTCTCATTTCTTTTTTCAGTTGAGTGTACCCAATTAAGGTTCTGAATGGTAACAGCGGATTGAGCGGTGCGGAACAAGCGGTTTGACTGCGGTGCGGTTCTAACAGTTATAAAAATGTATAGATATATGGTATATGCAGAGATTTTGTTACTGTTAAAGCGGTGCGGTTTGGAAAGACGGTTTGATCGTTAAAATTTGATTTTTATTTTCGAAGTTGAAAAAATTTTTTTTAAAGAGCTTGTGTCATACATGAATAATTTAATAGTTAAATAACGTTTTCGAAGTTTTGTATGAACTTACAACAAATGGTATCGAGGGAGTGCTTAAAACTATTATAATAAACAAGTGGCTCGTCGACTGTTGGCTTAGTCGGCTGTGGTTTGGAGCATCTCTAACATTTACCATGTTTTACCTTATAATAACATTTATACGTGAAATTACTCTAATCTACTTCTATAATAGAGATTATATTTTTTTCTGTATTCCTTTATTTTTACTCTATATTTAAAAATTATTATTTTAAAAAGATATATTAAAACTTTTATTTTATTATAGAGTTCATCTATTTTAAAAATGAAAATAGCCAAATACATTGAAAATTGTCTTACTAACGAAACAATTTTAACTTTTAAAAGATAAAAAAACAATTTGTTTTAAAACTATATATCATGATAAAAAAATAAAATTTCACAAAAAATTATTTGAGATTTTTCTTTGTAAGTTATATTTAAGATATAGAACTCAAAATGATGTTTAATATATATATAAAGATATTATATTTGATAAAAACATCAGAAAATTAGAATATTTATATTTTAACTATACATTAATTTGTAATTTTTTTTATATCAATTCGGCCTTTTTGGTCAAACAATACTTATCGTGATTCGCAAGTTTATTCTTTAAGGTCTGGTTGGATTTACATATATTGATTGCCTTGTCTTTGGCCGAGTATCCCCGCTAGTTAAATGTTCCGGCCGTTAAAGTCTTAACATTGTTTAGTTGAAGCGTATAACGAACCAGACATTTAGTGGGACAGTGAAGAATTAAATTACTTTGGGAACCAATGTCAAATCTCAAGACAGAAAAAATGAAATTTTCTTGACATGTCTGTAGAGCTGTAGTAGGTCACTAGATAGAACTAATAATTAACACATATTTAAAAGGATGGTCCTATCCGAAGGCGTAAGAAGCGTTTGCCCACAGTATCAATAGAAAAAACAAATTCATGAATCATGCGAATAAGAATATACAGAGGAAAAAGAAAAAAAAAGAAAGTCATCATGAATAAGTAATACAGATGAAGAAGTGAAATGCTGTAGTAAATGGTACATTGAAGTTTCTGCCTCACCATTTTACTCTGTTTCTAATTATTGCGAATATCAATTCCCAATGCGTGCTCGCATTTCTTTTACCGTCCAAGGCCAATATGTTCTCTCCTTTTCTGTGAATAGTGTATCCATTGTAGAAATACATGGACGTATGAAAAATACTCTTGTGGGGGCAGCAAGGAAACATTTTGGAAATAAGTATTAGTAATATACTACTACTACTGGTATTGTATTTTCCTCTTTAAACTAGTAGTAATATACTACAACTAAAAATGAGAAAGGAAGTTTTGATTCTACTCTGAAATATATAAATGTATGAAATTAGTAACGTTTAAACGAATAGTGCTTTCATTTATACAATCCTGTTTTTAGAGAATGCTTTCATTATTTTTAATCTATTTGATGTTGCATACTAGTAATATAGTTGCCCCCCTCCTCCCAGATTGGTATTTTGTACTCAATCCCACTATACGAAAGATCAGTTTTCGGTTTCAGTAATTGAAACACGCTAAATAAACTACAGGAAATAAGTATATTTTAATAATATAGCTAGGTAGTCAATTTAATTATGCTATGCTTCTTCGTCTTTATTAGCAATTTTCAAAAATCGATATCAGAATGCTTCCAGAATAGATCATACAGCCTGAATTTGGCAACAAAAGTATTAACATCAAAGACTGATATACAATTCGAGATTGTATTCGAGATATATACTAGCACACGGCCAAACTCTTGGTGTGCAGTTAGTTACAATCTTGATGCTGAATGCTCGTCTTCATCAGGCCTCAACATGTTGATACATCTTAATTAAGCTAGCACGTGATGTTAGCAAAAAATGTCGCTAGTAGTTTAAAGCCATGTACATTGAAGACATACTTATTTGACATGTTGGATACTAGTCCTTAATGAGCACACTTCAAGTAGCTGGTCCCCCCCCCCCCTCTCAGAAAAAACTATCATCCAAAACTTGGCTCCATACCGAAGCCAAATTTGTTTTTTTTTGTTACCCCAACAAATGTATACTACAAATAAGTAACACCCTACAATTTTTTTTTTCAGAAGTAGTATTTATCCATTATAGATGGGTAGATGCATACATAAAATAAATCTATCTCTAATTTTAAAACTATTTTTTAAAAGAAAAGATATAAGATTGATTGGAGATGTTGTAATGGCCTATTTGAGAAAAAAAACGATACATAATGCTTTATTTACTTCACCAAGACATGTGTGATTGTGTGGTTCATTTCTACAAAAAAAAAATTGTAAAACCTAACTGTTTTCGGCTGTATAAGCTTTTTTATTTACGGGTATTGAAAATTATCTATCGACCATTTCGTACATTCATCATTCTTTGACAGTGTCTTACGTGATAGTATAAATGACTTTAAAATTTGTTACTACGATCTTACGTTTCCGCACATCCGTACTTTAAGGATAAATAAACAAAAAGAGTTCACGTGGACTGGTTTTCGGAAGGTTCACGTCATCATCGTTATGAGAGTCACGAGTGCACAAAATCTTCGAAATATCTGTTCTTATTCGATTTTGGGCCGATTACAACTAAAAAAATCAACATCTAAGCATGTAGTGATATTATATTATAAATTCCATCATAATTATTTGTATATGGTTGTAGCAGAAAATTTGTTGCCATGTAGCGTAGTTCCATAAGGTATTTCTAAACTGCTTTGATTTGATATTTGTAATATAGTCTTTTCATAACCGAAGCTTTATGTATCGAAGTTCATATTTGTAAAAAAAAAAAAAAACATATTAACCTATAACAAGATAACTAAAAGGGATTGCAATTAAGTTTGCGTGTTATGTGTGAAATTCGGAACTCTTCTCAGACAATTATATACATTAACATTTACTTGTTAGTTAGCATATAAAACTATCTAACTGCTATAGGACTATACAAGTTGCAGAAAAAATTATCAAAGTCTCAAAAAATAAT
The DNA here is from genome assembly GCF_020379485.1 of Brassica napus. NCBI lineage: Eukaryota > Viridiplantae > Streptophyta > Magnoliopsida > Brassicales > Brassicaceae > Brassica > Brassica napus. The sequence continues at coordinate 23,864 of NW_026016119.1, read as the reverse complement.
CGCATATTGACCATCTAAAATCTAAAAATAACCTTTTTGTTGGTAAAAATGTAAAATGTCTAAATACAACTTCTTGACCCAGAAAGAGAAAACGTCCTCTTTTTTCTTGTAACAGAAAGATAAAACATCTAGATACGACTTTCTTGTGCAAAGTATTTGTAAGATAGTTTAACGTCAAAGATGCATTATATAGTTGTAATAGGTTTAAGACAAAGTATATAGATGTAATTTCAGAAGCATGTCTATTTTTAACAGTAGTTCATAAAACGAAAGGTCATTTTATAGAATCACAAGCAAAAGATAATAAGAAGTCCTTCTTTATTCAATCACAAGTTCTCAAAGAACAAATCACAATTCAATCAATATGTTATGCAACACAATATGCATCTCCATATATATATAACTAGATAACTTCCAGTTTCAATAGTATTTCCATAAATCTATTTCCTAATCCTAAAGATAATCACAAATCATAGGAAAAGGAAATTGTGATCCAAGCTTAGAAAAATATATTTGGTCTAAACGGAAATCTGCAAGAAAGACCGAAATACCCTTTGAATGATGAATGAGTGATGAATGGGTATCCTATGAGTTAGGAATGAGAGGTGTGTGGCAGAAATCAAGTCAGAAGATCCTGGAAGTCAGTTGTGGGACACGAGATGAATGTGATCCTTAGTTTGAGGGGGAGGAATGTGAGATAACAAACTAAGTCCCACATTGGAGAATTAGACAGGAGAGTCTAATATATAAAGAGATGTCCAACTCTAATAGTACGAGGCCTTTTGGGGATGAACCAGTAACCAATAAGTCATCCACGTAAACCACTACAATCAGGATCTCTCGGCCTTCTTCCTTACGGTAGAGCGAAGGCTCTTTTGAGCATCGATAAAAGCCTAAACCACGAAGTATTTGATTGAGCTTTATGTTCCATGCTCTTGGTGCTTGTCTTAAGCCATAGAGAGCCTTCTTAAGCTTGTACACTTTCGTTCTCTCCTGAGACAATAAGAGATGGCAACTAAGTTCGAGATGAGTGACCTGGAAAGTTAACCTACTACTTAGGCATAGAATCTTGCAAAGTGATAAAGGCATCACACTTAATCAAGACAGATATGCTCGCAAGATACTTGAAGAGACCGGAATGAGCTTTGTAATCTAACTCATGTACCAATGGAGATGAATGCAAAATTCTCTAAGGAGCCTAACGAGGAAAGGGTTGATGAGAAGGAGTATCGGCGAAGCATTGCTGCCTGCGTTACTTGTTGCACACTCGACCTGATTTGTCGTTTCTCAGTTGGAGTACTTAGCCGGTAAATGCAGCTCCTTGTGCATCACATGGCTCGGCATTGAAGCAGGTACTTCGTTACCTAAGAGGCACGTGCTCCCTTGGTCTCTTTTATCCGCGTGGAGGAAGCACCAAGTTGTTAGGCTTCAGTGAACACTCATAATGTCGACAACGATGATGGCAGAGCACTACAGGTCATATATTTTACTTGGGAGAAAGTCCCCCAACTTGGAGTTCAACAAAGCAAGAGATAGTAGCTCTATCTTCTGTGAAGCAGAGTTTATGGCTGCCACTGAAGCTGCAAAACAAGCTATATGGCTGCAGGAAACTTTTAAGTGAGGCAATTGGGAAAGCAAGTACGCGAGTAATCATCAAAGTTGACAACAGATCGGCAATTGCTCTTACAAAGAATCCGTGTTTCATGGAAGAAGTAGCATATTCATAGGAGGTTTCATTTCATCGAGAGTGTGTGAGAATGAACAAATTGAAGTGGAACATGTTCCGGGGAGTGAACAAAAGGCGGATATACTACTAAATCACTGGTAGAATTCGTTAAGGAGATGAGGGATTGATTGGTGTTAAAGATGTGAGTGAAGATAGGTTCAAGCTTAAGGGGGAGAATGGTGGATATATTTCTTTCTCGGCAAGCTCTTTAGGAATTCTTAACAATTTTGGCTCCTCTATCATCTCTCCTAATGAAGCAGATTTCTCGTCAACCGCGCTCTGATACCAATGTTGGGATTGTGAACTCCCGTGTCCAATCTATCTTATCTTATTAGTACGATATTGTCCACTTTGGGCCTTAGGCAAGCCGCATGGTTCGGCGTTTATGATCATTAACAACTGCTCGCTTTCTTCTTCGGCGATCAAAATATAGTCATCTAGATAAGATGGCTTATTTGTTGTTCTGTTGATCGCCTTGGTTGAGCCTGATCCTCGTCTCCATTGTCATCACCATTGGACTCATCTTCATCTCCGTGTTCGCTTTCACACTCGCGACATCATCAGATACAGAGGGAGCTACCATTCTCTGGTTCACTACCGTTTAATTGCCTCAAGTTCATCTCAAACTCCCCTGCATCAAATCCGTCTGCGGCATTGTTATTGATCCAGCTCCCGTTAGCTTGATCACTCCAGTTCCCATTCTCGTTCTTCCTCGAACAATAATTCACGCGACACTACAATTCTTTTGGTCAATGGGTCGAGCAGCGGTATGCTTTTGATCCCGGCTCTGTTCCTAAGTGAACTAGAGCTCTGGATCGGTCATCGAGCTTTTTTCCTGCCGTCTCAGTCGTGCATGTTCGTGCACACCGAACACTCTAAGATGAGAGAGATTCGGTTTGCTTCCCTTCAAAGCTTCATAAGGAGTTTATCCTTAATGATCTTGTCGCAACACGATTAATCAAGTAGGTAGCATGTCGTATTGCTTCACCCAAAGACAGTTTGGCATACTCATATGTTTAGAATACTTCTAGTCATCTCTAAGAGTGTTCGATTGCGTCGTTCTACTACTTCCGTTTTGCTGAGGAGAATATGGTGCAGTTAAGTGTCGATTAACTTCATGTTTCTCGCATAGCTTTGAAATTCTCGTGAAGTAAACTCCCCTCCTCTGTCAGTTCTCAATGTTTTAATCTTCATACGTGTTTCTTGTTCCACACGGTTTTTGAAGCGTTAAACTTTTCAAAGGCTTCACTCTTTCCTTCAGGAGTACAGTCCACATATACCGTGAGTGATCATCGATAGGACGAAAACATAATCTGTTGTGTGCTGGAGGTTGACGTGAGATGGGGCCACAAAGATCAGCATGCACTAGTTCGAGAAGCTTGTCAGCTCGATAGTTGTTGCTTGTGGGAAGGGTTTCCTGGATGTTTTTCCTTTTAAGCATGAGACACAAGCTTCGGTGTCTCGGTTAGATTAGGATTCCTTCGACAAAACTCTTTGTTGACCATCATTCTCATTGTTTCTTTTTTAACATGACCTAAACGGGCATGCCATAATACGCTTTCTCCAGAGCTTTGACTTGTAGACATTGCACGAGATCAGCTTGTAATGTCACTTTGTACATACGGTTCGTGGTTCTCATCGTCTGATTAATGTGTTTCCTTCTCGGTCAAGCAATGTCAGTGTGTTCTTCTTCATGGCAACTTCACATCCTGCCTCAGTAGCTGTCCTAAGCTAATATGTTACTACGTAGTCCCGGTATATAATAAACATCTCTTAGTATTTCTTCTCACCATTCTTGAGAATGAAACCGTATTGAACCCTTTCCCACTATTGAGATCCTCGAGTCATCGCCGAATCGTACCAATCCAGTAATTGTATCATCAAGCTCGAAGAAGAAAGCTCGATTACCACTCCTGTGTTACTAGCACCGTTATCAAGATACCACACCTCCATTGTATCTGATTCTGCCTCAAACTTTTTAGTTTGACCTTATCTTCGTTTAGATAAACTATCTCATGCATCATGAGAGCTTCTGCCTCTTGCGTATCCTCATCCTTCTTCTCTACGGTCTCTTGTAGCTTTAGAGTCTTCTCAGGACAATCAGTGGCATAATGCCCTGTTTTATCACAACTGAAACATGTAATATGTGAAGCATCTCCACCTTTTCCTTGCTTGTATGCTTCTCGTTGTTGTTGAAACGTCCCGCGGCCGCGCCTCTTCCCCTCCAATTTGATCGTCCTCCACGACCTCGACCACGGTTACCATAGCCCTCCATACTATAATCTGTATTATTATAAATCATTTTTTCAGAGTCTTCTCGTGTCTCTGCTTCATCTTCTTCGTCGGCGATTCTTTCTTCATATGCTTTTAGTCTTCCCACGATATCCTCAAAACTGTTGTATTGAGATCTAGAACTTGCTCGAGTGATGCAACGATATGAATATATTTCTTTCTCGGCAAGCTCTTAGGAATTTCTTAACAAGTTTTGGCTCCTCTATCATCTCTCCTAATGAAGCAGATTTAGAGGAAATTTCGTAATTTGCCAACAAAGCCATCGATCTTATCTCCTTCTTTCATCTTGAGTCTATCAAACTCTGCCATCAAGGTCTGTAACCTAGCTTCTTTCACACGTTCAGCCCCACATGACGCGCCTTATTGCATCCCATACTCCTTTAGCTGTGTCGCTCTCACCTGTAAGATCAAAGCTTCTGGTATAGACTGGAATAGAACGCGATAGCCATATTGTTCTTCTTCTCGTCCTTGGTTCCGGGATCTATTACTTCCCATACTTCACAGACTTTAGTGCTATCTTCATTTCATGGACCAGACAGTGTAGTTAGAGGAAGTTAACATCGGAAACTTGACTCCGGAGGGGCCGGTGTCCTTGTGTAACACGATCGCGTCTTTAACGTCACCCATTGTTTGTATTCTTCAAGAAACTTTGTCTGGCTCTGATACCAATATAGAATCACAAGCAAAGATAATAAGAAGTCCTTCTCTTATTCAATCACAAGTTCTCAAAGAACAAATCACAATTCAATCATATGTTATGCAACACAATATGCATCTCCATATATATATAACTAGATAACTTCCTAGTTTTCAATAGTATTTCCATAAATCATATTTCCTAATCCTAAAGATAATCACAACTCATAGGAAAAGGAAACTTGTGATCCAAGCTTATCCAACACATTTTACATAACATTCTACCATTGTTTTCGTTACCCTTGGTTCAAAGACAAACAAGAGAATCCCAAAGCTAAGATAAGAAGTTAAAAGCCCAAACCCAATAATATATTGACACATCGGTAGTAGGTTGCAATAGATAGTCAACGTGTCAATACATTATTGGTGACATGGCATGATACTTAGTTTAAACTTAAAAGAGTATTATACATTACATCGATCAGTAGTAATGGTGATTATGGTAATCACGTGAGGCCCGTGACGGTCCATGATGACGGACGAGCGGAGACTCTTGGACGCTGCCACGGCGTTTGACGGCGGCAGAGAAAACTCCTTCCCATATTCGGAGAAGGCGCGGATGATGATGCTGTGTGGTAAGGCTCGTTGAGTGAGAGGAAGCAGTTGAGAAAGCTCCCTGAGATCGTCTTGGAGTAAATCTCCGTTCTCGAGAATCATCTGTAGCATAGACTGGCGGAAATCGAGGTACGGGTCATCGGAGTCTTTCTCGACGGCTACACGCGCGCGGAGGGTGTGGCGGCGGAGGAGGAAGAGACGTTGTCGGAGAACCAGTGAGTTGTGGAGGAATGTTGGAGGAGGAAGAGACGGTGGTAGTGGTGGAGGAGGAAGTGGCCGTGGCCGTAAGTAGAGGAGTAGAGGCGGGGCTTTTTGGAGGAAACGGTTGAAAAAAGAAGTCCAGGTTGGGAACTTACAGTTGCTGCAACCGATGTCAACAACAGAGACCATCTTCTTCTTCTTGCTTTTCACCGCCATTGTTGTCTCTTTGTGACTCTGTCTCTCTCTGACTGTAAAGATAAAATAGATTTGAGAGAGAGTGTCTGCTTGGGATTGGATTAAAGGGTGCATGTGGGGACTGTGATGGTTAATGAGAAGTAAACTCTTTGCATTAATATTTAATTTGGTGTTCAGAAACAATTTGAGATTTTTTGAATTGTTGAATGTTATTTTAAACATTAGTATAGGTCTATAAATGCACGACAGCATGGGCATTAATTTGACGTTTACTTACTCTACTAATTTTTAAAAATATTAGATTATTGAGTTATTTAAGGGGAATTGGGGTCTATAGACATGAAAAAAACTATAATTAGCAGACTAGTGGTTTACCCTAACGGATGTATACACGGCGTCTTATATACATAATATTACTGTGATACCCTCTTCAATTTACCGGCTCACCTGCTAAAAAAAACATTAAAAATAAATACTTTTTATCCTCAAAGTAATCGTGTCCTTTCCGTTTCCACACAACCTCCATTCTCACTTTCTTCATCGGTGGTACTTCGCACTCTAGACGCCCCTGCCGCAATTCTCCTCCACCCGCTCGCCTCCGCATGCAATCCCTGAGCATCTCCGTCGTTCTCTCTTCTGATCATCTTTGTCTTCTCTAATCCTTAACGGTTTCGTCTCCGTCTTCGCTACTGCGTTCTGATCTCGGCGGAGGCAAGTTAAATTGCCGGTATCTCCAAACTTCATGGCATAGCGGGTTTCTCAAATCTCTGACACCGCCGTAAGTTCAGGACTCCATATGCTTCTTCTCTGTTTCTCTGATTTGATTTTCTATCTCGTCAAAATTAGGGTTTTACTTGTTGTCTTTATCATTGTGAAGGAACCGGGATACCATACTTCCGGTGACGGAATTTCATCCTCTGAGGTTGGAATTTCTTAAATTGATTAGGGTTTGAGTTTTTCCGGGTTGTGTGAGAGTTTCTTAAATTTGAGTTGTTTCATGTCGATGTTGTGAACTATGTGTGTAGTAATTCATGTGCAGATTGTAGCATATCATTCATTAGAATTATCCTGTCAGTATAAATAATATAAATTTCCAGATCTGGTTTCTATTTCAAATGTAATAGTATTGTCACCCACTATACCATTGTATGTCGTAGACTATAGGTTTTCATTATTCTTGATTTGCCTGCAATTAGTGTTTGGGTGTGGTTTGATTCGTAAGTTCTTCATGTACGTTTGTTGTTCCTCTTATAACAAGTGGAATAGTATTCATATCTTCTAAACAAGTCAAATAGTATGTCTTTCAAAGTATTCCATTTCATATCGAATAGTAAAAGCCACTCATAATGATTTTCCATTCTTCTCCCGGTTCATCCTCTGTTAGCTCATTGTTCATTTATCTATTGCATTTGCCACGATGAACCATCCTCACTCTTTGTCTATCTTTTTTTTATAACATCCAGGTTTGTTATGGACGATTAGAGCTTCCAAGTAGATTGTTTGAGACAGGCTGTGAACCCACTGGCAAGAAAATACATATGTCCCCTAGAATGTCAGGTGGATTTAATTTCAAGAAGGTTTGGGTTCCGTTACCTATGTCTTGGGGTTTATATTCCCCTAACTTCGTTTAGTGATTACTCTCAATTGTTTTATTATCACCTCAGTTAGTTTTGTATTTCATCTGACTCATTATGAATGTAAATACATGTCACCAAGCTCCCTTATTATACTTAAATATATACATGATGTACTCTGCAGCTAGTGTTTAATGTCAAGTGTAGTTTTATCACTCTTTCATTAAATTTGTATCCAACTCACATAGTATACCGTATATGGAATGAAATGGTTACATAATATATACATATCACAATAAGATTTGTACCTACTTTTCCACTGGTATTCCATGTGGTCATGAAGTTTTATTTCCTAGATTGGTTTCCTTATGTATTGGGGTTTATATTTCCTACACTTGGGTTTAATGTTTACACTCAACTGTTCTATATCATATCCCCTAGCTTTATATTTGATGTGCTTATGAAGCGTGTAAATACATATTGTCTATTATGACATGTGGATTTAATTCAAACAGGATTGGGTTCGGTTATCTATGGTCTTGGGGTTTATATTTCCCTAACTTAGGTTAGTGATTACTTTTAACTGTTCTATTATCACCTCCGTTATATTTGTTTTCATCTGACTCATTAGGAATGTAAATACAATTCTCCAATCTCCATTATATTACTTAAAATATATACATGATATACTATGCAGCTAATCTATAATTAACATGGTTATGTTACATGAAATAGTAGTTACATGGGAATAGTAGAAAATTGCCCGGTTCTCGGAATTCTACTCCACCTAGCGGAAATGGAATAGCAGATCTTCTTCTCGGAATTCCACTCCACCTGTCGTTATATTATGCATATGCTATTTGAATGGAACTATATCTGTATTTCTACTACTCTATGTAAATATATAGTATGGTAATACGATTCTTGCATTCTCCGTTGTTTAACGTTGTTTCCTTTACACTTCCGATTTTCATCTACTCCTCTCTCTGCGATTTTTCTTCCTCTGATTTTTATTTCACGCTCCAAAATTCTCTCATTGTTAATGGGTCACAAAATCACCACGTCGTTTATTTTATGTGAAGGAACTGGGTACTTGTTACGTAGAAGGGTATAACCGGCTGAAATGTTGGCCAAAAGACAATCACTACATTCTGTCAAAATCATGTTCATACTCTTGATTTCTTCTAAAATATAGCTATTACGCCAATAAGCCCGTTATTTAACTATAATAAACTATTTTATCCTGTCAAGTAATTGATAATTATGATGTGTCTCAGAAGTCAATCTATATGGCTGGCCAGCATATACGTCTTACGTAGTAGATATATCTGATGTTTTTTTTCTATACAGTACAAGATTATATGCTTTCAAAAGTGATGTACATTTTCCAATTCGTATAAAATACTGAACTAAAATATTTTGATTATTTAAAATGTTATTAGTGATAATTTTAAATTAATGTACCGTACTTAAAAAGTTTTTAAAACAGATTACATACAACACAAGTACAAATATCAAGTTTTGTATGACCACATATTCAACTTGTTTTTCAATTGGGTGAAAACGTCAATCCACATGCAAAGCCAGGGGAGTGAATGAGATTTAATATTCAGTAGTCTTACCCGTTAAAACAGTGAAATCATTTACATGGATATTAGACGCCGTGAAACAGTCAAATCAGTAACATGGTTCCCAAAAATTCTGATTTGAGTCTATAGTTCTCGTTTTATTGAGCTCGTTATAATTCTGATTTAGAAACAGACAAAAAAAAATAGGATAAAAAGGAGACGGATATTCAACAATATAAGGTTCATTTCACATGTTTTCTGAAACCATGTCTATAAACGAAGCATGTATCTTGAAGAGGGATCACATAGTTGGGACTAGAGAGTCAATGCCATGAGGGAAATTTTTTTCATAGCTCTTTCAGAGTAAATATTTTTTTTATCTCTTTTACACATTAAAACATTTGCACTTGATGCACAAAGGTTTTGATTTAATAAATTTTACATTCTACTGAGAACTCTTTCTTGTCAATCTCCGAGCACTGATGGAGTCTGGACTTTTCCAAAATATTTAAATGGGTTTGTAGTGGGCCTTATGAGATTGATAATCGCTATTAGATTAACCCATATATTTGTTACCCCCGATCCATTTAAGCCAAAAGCCGTATCTTGATAGTGATACTCCACTATCCTGTAAAATACGAGAATAACTTCAAAACATAGTTCGGAGGGTAACGGTCAACCGAAAAACCTGTTCCTCGTGCCCCCAAAGATCCCAGTAGCGTATGTGGCAAGAATAAACGTTTGTTTTTTTTTATTGCTTTCCTAAATAATTCTAGCATCTCATATATAAAACATTGTTCTCTTCCATCTTTTTTCTCCTCTCTGAGATTCAAAGTTTCTGTTTTCTTTTTTTCTTTTGCTTAAATCGGAGAGACACCCTCTCCTTTAATTTAGGTTGTTATTAACTTAAATATTTATTTTTAATTTCTTGTAGTATACGAAATCCGTAACCAATAAACATAGTTTTGTACCATTTGCAGCTTTGATCCTTCTGGGTTCCTCGGGAAAAAGAACAAGTCCATACATTCTTCTTCATACGAGGACGAGATCTTCCTAACTTCTTTGATCTTCTTCAATAGGTTCGTTAACATTGTTATCTGCTAAAAATAATTATCTATTTGGGTTGCTAATCGGTTCTCTTATGTTTGTAATGGAATGTACAAGCAGGAATAATCTGAATGGTGAAGATGTGGAGATTTCATCATCAGATTCCTTGTGTATGCCTGCCCTATCTTATCTTGCTATTTATTTGTTTCATCATAATTGGATGTCTTGATAGATTAATGTATGTATATATATGATTATAAAAATGGTGATATATGATGGCAGATTAATATTAGGGTACACATACCCAGCTTTCGAATGTTTAAAAGGTGGAGAAGAACAAAGTTGATATCGAGGAAACTCAGATTCTGGTGCCAATACTGGTACTTATAAATAGCATCTTATTATGTTTATAACATTCATATATAAATCCACTGCGCATGTGTTGTAATGGTGTTAGTTTGGTGAAAGTTAGATTTCTTTTGGTTTTTTGGATGTTTAATTTTGAGAAGTTAGAAGATAACGAAATTCGGATAAGGTTGGTTGCTTGTTAGAAAATATCTATAATTAATTTCAGATATATTCCTACAAAAGTCTCCATATATTTGAAAGAAAATTCCATTTGTTTCGAACTATTCTGTAATATACAACTTAGAAACTAATGGTACATTTCTATTAGAATAATTTGACTGAGGCATCAATGTACGGGATGCACGTTATAGTTTCAACTCAGTATATATTCAAAAAATGGTTATTTTTACTAAATATTTGTGTTTAAATATTTAGGATACTGTTGGCGCTATTTTCGTCGTTCGAGAGGGTAGGCGATATATTTATCTCATGGTAATAAATATCTTATTCATGCCCTAATTTATAATATATCATTCATTAAATAATTGGCAAATGCAATTATTATTTGCAGGTTACCGTTATATGGAGAATGAAAGTGGTCTTCTTCGTATATCTGTGGTATCCCAAAACGAAGGTACTAGACATTTGCCTTGTTGGATAGTATATTATATAAATGGTTATCCACTAATTATATAACTCGAGAAAATGGATGAAGGGAACGAGACATGTGTATGAGACGTTGTTGAAGCCATACATAGCTCAGCATGAGACAGAAATCGACAGAAAAGATTATGGAGTTGCGAGCTAGAGCTTGGGACTTTTCATATTCTACTTCACAACTTTGCCCAGGCTGCTCAATCCACCTTCATCCAGGCTTTTCAATATGTACTCGCCCAATCGCTCCGGTTCCTGCCGCAGCCGCAGCTAACCAACCGGTACTAACCCATAGGCTGTCTAATTAATATTGTCTCTCAGTTAAAATATGTTAGTACTACTTGATATGTCTGACCCTTTTTGTGTACTTTGTGAAGCCGAACGTGAACGTTAAAACGCAGTCACCGGTGGAGACAGAGAGTGAACCGAACTCGCCGCCCGCGCCTAGAGCGTTGAACAAATCATATCTGCGTTGCGATCGCTAGAGAAGCAAACGAGCAGGGGGAGGAAGTGGCCCCCACCGACACCACCACAAACACCAGGCCGAGAAGCAGCGGGAACGTTCAACGGAGAAGGAGTCGACATTCCGGATACAATTCCAGGATCACCCATCACCGATGCCCGAGCCAGGCTTCGCCGTTCTAACTCCAGGTCTCAGGCCGCATCATAGTAACGTACATAAACGTGGAGAGCCTCTTCCAATTTGTTATATATAGTATAGGCAAAGAAAAGTGAAAGTTTTGAAACCCGTTTAGAACAAAACAGCTGAACTTTGTATTTCTTGTGGTTTTGTAATTTAAGCAGAAGTATTAATACAAATATTTGTGTGTCGGTTAACTAAACCTGGTGTGCAGCTCATTTAGCAGATAATAACGATGCAATTGAATGGTCAAAATTTATAATCAACTAGTGTACCAATATATTCTCTTTGAACTTACATTAACCAGTACTCCTCTACATTGTCACTCGTTACACCACTCCAGCGATAAATGAGATCATAATTTAATCGTATAATTTATGGTACGCACCTGCCACTGGTCCATACACGTTTCTGTATCTGGTCCCTCCTTAGATTTGATTGGGGGCGCCAAGAGTTGGTGAGAAAGAAAATCATTTGGGATGAGATGCATGTTTGATCTTCTTGCATCATCTCGGGATTGAGTCAATAGCGGTTGGGGATATGTCACCGATCATCGGTGGTGGAGTACTCACATCAGCTATTCCATAGTCCCAATCGATACCAGCTTTAGCATATGAATTAAGGATGCATTATATACCACTGAACAGCTATAAAGAGAAACAGGTTTTGAAAAATCAAAGGATACAGTCTGTTTTCCAATATCCGTCATGCTAATGTCCGCATTGGGAGAAGCCAGTAGTCCGTATCATCATTCTGCAAGATATGTAAGACCACATCAAAAGGTACGCGAGAGTCATGCAAAGTTTCAGGACTTCTGAAGTTGAAGAGTGGCGTTATTGCTACTTGATAAGTTCAATTGCGTAACGCAAATATATTTTAGATGACATATCAGATATGAAATTCTGTAGTTTTTGCCGAGTAATTTTAAAAGTAATCGGGGTGTCTTACTTCGACGTCAGAGGGAGTAATCTTAAGCATTCCACAACCTGCTCCTCCAAATAATTAAGATCAGAGGTCTCGCCCGGTGAGCATGTGGATGCCGGCAGTGATAAGACTGTACTTGATGACAATCTGATCCGTAATGGGGTCCTGTGTGTATCAGCATTAAGGCTTCTGTCTATGGTGGTTTCTGTAGATCCCGAGCAAGAAGCAATAGGCAAGCATAGTGGTGGTGGTGGTTCAGCAGGGCCTTTTTGTGTCTTCAAACTTCTCCTCAAATTCACTGAACCATGATGTCAAAGTAAAAGACATGTAAGCAGAAAAGTGACTTCCTTTATCATTTGATTTCCTTGACATATATTCATAACGAGAAAAAAAGTACCTAACAAGTATACGTCATAGGACCCATTGTACTTCTGAGAATGATCCTGTGTATCTCCTTGAGGTGGCCAACCGCCTGTCAATGTGGATAAGAAACATTTATCATAACATTTTCGCATCTAATGATGAATAGCAGGTGTCTTCCAAAGTTGCTGAAAGAGACTAACTTCATCTGGATCAGGGACTTCCAAAGTTGTGCCATGAGGAGCTTTGACGGCTATCAGTGTCTGGTTCTGCGGCGGGCAGCAAAGTGAGAGTTGAGATATAAGTGAAAAAAAAAAAGTTTTGGGATTGGCAGACGACATGAAATAGGAAGGACAGACCTGGAAGCCTGGTAAACTCTTGATGTCCTCTTCGGTTACAAAAAGCCATCTGAACAATGGGGATAGATTGGTTAAGTCCCCATCATAAGAATAGCATTTAAGTAAAAATTAGCCTATAAAACAATAGATATACGGAGATATACTTCTGATTCTTTTCCTTTCGCTCAGATCTCTTAATTTTGCTCCGTTTCTCTGCTGAAACAAGGTACTAAACGTCAGCAATGGTTGAGTCGATAATCACAACATCCCAAAACTCTTAAAATGAATGCTATGAAACCTGATTTGGTATCTAGCGCTTGCTCCTCGAGGAAAGGTTTTCAATTTTGCCTGCAAGCAGAAAACAATCAACCGAGGCCAGAATCTAAGTGCATGCCATTTCACTAAGTGCGTAATAAATTTATCAAGTGCATTGTGATATACCGCACCTGTACGTCAGAAACATCAGCATCCTCATCGCCAGGCCCCGAAGCATCAACTCCCCTGGTCAAGTTTATTGATCCACAGGTGAGTGAGTATAGATGTATTTAAGTGACTGAAGAAGTATCCCAACAAAGAGATGCTTCGAACTGCATAAGCATAATAATTATATCATAAAATCCTCACTCTCAAGGATTCGGTTCTTCAAAGGCTTTTCAATGAGATCAATCCCCTCCAAACGGTTGTAATATCATATATACGACGTTTCTGCACCTCCAATGTCTCTGCAGCTTTGTTCAGGTCCAGCATTCCGTCTTTGGCTTGTTTGATAAGATTGACGAACTTTTTCGTAAGGAGACTGAACAGATTTATATCTGCATCTTCATATTCACCACACCATGGATTAAATCTTAGAGACAAATAGGAAACAGTGGGTTAATTAATTACCTAAAGAACTGTCATAACGGCAACTTCCAGAAGGAGTTTAGTGTGGCAGGAAACCTGCCAAATTAACATGAACCCAAATCAGCTCTCTGGAGGATAATTCAAACAAGAAGAGTAGTTCTTTCTTTCTTACCAATATTTGAGATGGGTGTTTGGGGAATGGACTGGTTTACTTTGGACTTTGACTTGATGTTGACTCTGCCTCCTTTGCTGAAACAGGAGTCGGCAGGGACTGCTGTGAAACCATCAGAACTCGTGAATCCATTATAGTAGAAACGTAGTAGTAGTAACCACATCCATAGTCGTCTTTCTCTTCGTGACTGCAATATCCTAAAACTGTTTATTAAACTGAAACTTCCACAACAATAGAATCTACTGCAAACATTGCACATGATAATAAATATAAAATACTCCAAGCCTCATGTAACATTACTTTGATATAACACTTTGACTCACACACAATTTTAACAGTGGGGAATCAAAACTGCACATTAGAGTCAATAAACATAACAATTGGAATAAATGGTTGACTAGATTCGCGTGTCGAGTTCGTGTAATTCGATTCGCAACAAATGTACCATCGTGAAGCTAAACTGAGGTTAAATTCGACAAGGCCTCGCGATAATCGCATTAAATCCAAAATCGAAAAACCCGAGGCGAACTCACAGGAGATCTAAGAACGACGGCGTCCTCCTCCCGATCTACGAGTCCTCCACAGCCATTGACGAGGTTGTTAGTGAGGTGCGAAGGGGTGAATCGGTGGTAGTTATCCGAGGGATGGAACGGCGGTTTCGTTGAGGCGAACGCTAAGTGTCGGCTTATAGGTGGCACCACGGGCACAGAAGCTGCGAGGACGACGGCGGCGGCGGCGGCTGGCGAGAAGGACCGGGGGAAGATCGTACGCCGCGGACATGGATCGTTTGAAGCGGAGTTCGATTCGAAGATCCCGGTGGAGGAGAGAGAAAGGGGAGGCGAGGGTTTAGTGAGAGAGAGAGAGAGAGAGAGCAGAAAAACGAGGGAAGGGAGGAGTTTTGTGTTGGGGGGCATAGAGATGTGGAGGGAAGCCTACACCTCCTCCAGCGAGAGAAAGCCTTTTTAATTTTTGTTTCTATTTGTGCCCTTCTAATTTTATATTGTTTCAGATTGACCCCACTTACTTTACGTCAATGTCCTTTGTAAACGGTATAATCGAATTTTTTTCTTTTGGGTTTATGGTGACGCGGATAGATTGACAGATCTTTTAAGAGCTTCATTTTGAATCTTATTAAAGCAAGAGATTAAGATAGATTTGTTATAATACATGTGCTGCTTCTCTTTTTGTTATACATAAATTATATTTCATATTAAGTATCACTTTAACTCATTTTTTTGTTCACAAAGAGTGTCATTCTACAATACCAATGCAATTTATACAACATTTCAGCTGAAAATTAATTGCAAAATGCATTGATTTTATAAAAAATCTATGTATATTGAAATAATATTGGTTAGATTTGTTCTATTAATGAAAACATAAATGAATTTAAATGATTTTTTAATATGTGTGAAAAATGTATAAGTGACTACTGTGAAACGGAGGGCGTCTAGAAAACATAATGATTGTATTTTTAGAAGAAAGAAAGAAATATTATTAATGATTAGTGGTTGTGCACAGAAGCGTAGTACAGAAGTGTGATTATTTTGTTACTTGAAAAGAAAATCATAATCCAGTGTCTCCAACTCAGACTGAGATATTATTATCTACCATAAAAAAGTCATAATAGAACCATTTCATTAATCACATAATATGACATAACAATTAATAGGAATATTAATAATAAATTAATTTTAACTATAGATTTGGAATTTTCTTTCAGTTATAACAAAATTGTTGAGAAAAATCTAACAAAATCATACTAATTTTTTAAATAATTTTATTAAAATTGCATTAATTAATTTCGTCACTAGTAATATAATGCTTTCATTTAAATAAATTATCTTTCTACCACTAAAACGGGTTCAAAAGGTCAGATTTTTTTTTATACAAAGAAGTTATAACATATGTTAAAATTTATCTTTACAGCTATATATTTTCAAAAAATTATATGTTGAAAAATATTTTTTATTTGATTATTTGAAATTATGAAAACTCGAAAATGTAAATAAAAAGGTAAAATGTATAAAACAATCCTATATTATAGAGTAATAAGAAATCTAAACAATAAAATTAAAGAATTATAAAATACAAAATACTAAGATATAAATTATATATTTAATTTTTATAAAATATCAAAATTAAATATTTATAAAATCAAATATATCCGATGCGCGGAATAAACTCTAGTTCTTCTTATAGGAGTAGTGTTAGGTATCGTTTTGGGGTTTGTTGTCACGAGCGTGGTACATTAAAGCACGTTTTGAGGCCAAGAAGATAATGTATACAGGCGATATAAAGTTTAAAGCCCAAAGTCGAATTGTACCTCGAGAAACCAAATGCTCCCATAAAAGAGAGAAAAACATGTGATTAGAGAATCAGATTATAAACCAATGGCAGGATTAAAAGGCTATGGATCATCATGATTCTTACCTAATTGTCCGCGGTGATGAACACTATAATCAGTAGTACACAGTCATCCTACGCAAATCAGATCTGTAAACTTGGATCCACTTGACTGCTCGGAGTCGCCAATAAGTAAGCCAAAAACTTGAAGCGACATTTTCATTCACTCAAAATTCACAAATGTGTAGTAATGCTGGCCTTCTCTAGTCAAAGTCAAAATGTTATCAAGTGTCTTAGGGTAATACTAAGACCGTTTCTACTTGTCTTTCTTCATATCATTTCGTTCATCGATCCGTAAAGAAGTCTTACATATATAAAACATTGTGAGAATTAAGAGGTACACTTTACATTTTGGATCATAAAATCTTGTATGGTTAACAACTACCAAGTATAATCCATTTTGATTGTGTCAATTTCGGCCTTAATAAACTCCAAATACTTCATTAGCTGAAAACTCCCAAGTATATATCCAACGTTAGTCAAAAGACTCAAACCAACCGTTAACAACTCCAAGCTAAACACTTAGCCGACCACAAACATGTTGCAAAAAACAGAATACACCACCGATGATGCTTGCTTGTATCTGACTTAGTAAGTTTAAACACCACCATCCTCCTTTGATATTTAACATTTGTACAACTCAAACACATGTTTTCACTCTTCAAATTCAACATATATCCTCATTATACAAATATAAGTTACAGTTTTTTGAATCCAACAAATATTAAAGACCATATTTTAAAGAAACAATCTGAGCCTTTCAAAGAAATGGAGAGTAACTCTCAAAGTATGACGCATGCAAACAACTCTATTCACACTAAAGCTTTTGAAAAAGAAGAAGAAGAGAAGAGATTTAATCCAAGATCCAAAAGCCTTTCTTGCTTTTATCAGCTTCCCATGCCACTTCAGTAGTCATAATCTCAGCCTTCACTTGGATGTTGTTGGATTCCGGTTTAATCTCTTCCGGTTTAGCAGCCACAGACCACGCACAAGAAGCCTTCTCTCCCTCTGCTTCTACTTTTTCTTCAGGTTTAGACGCCACAGTAGATAGAAGAAGTCTTCTGTTCTCTCTTCTTTCTCTGCTTCTTCTTTCTTCCTTTCTTTAACCTTCACTGACTCAGTCTTGGCTGAGACTTTGTTATGGTTTCTTCAAGCTAGATGATGATGATGATAATGGTGGAGTCTCTTGGTTTTGGTCACACGAGGAGCACCAGTCTCAACTCCTGTTGTTGCATCACTGACTACTCTTTCTGCGTCGAGCTTCGGAGATTTAGGACGAGTAGTTGGTATCTACAATTTCAACGCACCACATCAAACATAACATCAGGACAAGTATGATCACACAGAAGAAGAGAGCAAAGAAGCAAACCTTCTTCAATTCAACCTTAGTGGAGGTTCTTGTAGAAACTAGGCATGGGACCAGCCTTGAACGTCAAGCTCTTCCTCAACCTTTTGATCTCTTCTTCCTGACTCTCCTGAACAACAAACACCAATACATTATAGAAGATGTCAGACTAATAAGAAAGAGTTTTGCATCATTACAGAATATGTGTTAAACTAACCTTTGACTTCGCCTGAAAAGTTGTCTTCTCTACCTCCTTAGCTTGGATCTTCTCTTCTAGTTTCATATAGAACTGAAAAACCAGACAAGTTAAGAGGAGACTATAATCTGCTCTAAAATGCTCCAAATGAAAAAGGTTGTAAGCATAGCGCAACCTCCTTCCGTTTCTCAGCCTTTCCTCCCAACCTAAATGAAAATCCAGAAGCAGACCCAACGCTGCTTCTTCTCCCACGAGGTGTTGAAGTTCTGAGCAACATCCAAACATTATTATATAATATATTCACACACAACATAGAATAGAACATGAAGAAAATGACATACGAAGTGGTGGTTGAAGGGTGTCGTCATCTTCCTTGCTTGACTTCACCTTTCACTGGTTTAGATACTTTCCTGCCACCCGTAAGTTACAGATGCATTCACTCTTAATGTACAGTACTTCCACATAACACAAAGAGGTAACCTGGGTTCGGGTAGTACAGTTCGACCTAAATCTTACCAACCCGAAATAAATTAGGTTCGGTATTTGGTTAGTACGGTTTGTGAGAATTCTACCAAAGTTTTTGATTTCGATTTGGTTTAATTTTCTTAAATTTCGGATAAGTTCGGTTTAAATTTGGTTCGAAATCTAGTTAGTTAGATTAGTTCAGTTCAGGTTTTCGTTATAGGTTTGGTTATATATTTTATTGAAAGAAAAACCGATGATCACCGAACCAAACCAAACCAGAAACCAAACTTTTTATTAAACCTATTGAATCGAACCAAACTCCTAACCGAACTAACCAAAAAACTTGGTTTGGTTTGGCGGGGTAGGACAAAAATCCCAGGCATAAAAGAGGACTTACACAGCTGTTGTTGATGGGGATCTTCAGTGTTCTTGCCTGCCATTTCATCTTTAATGGATTTAGAACCTTCATTACCACCAATCTGCAATTTCATATTGGCTTAGTTGGCTTATATATACATATTTAAAATAAGAAAGCAATTTGACTCACTTGGAAACAGGGACTTTAGCTGCAGTCTTAGAAACGGGTTTCACAGGCTGACACAGTACAAGGAGAAACCGATAAGAATATGCTTAAACAAGCATATTGAGACACAGCTCAGTGTACTTACCACCGTTGTTTTTGAGGGGAGCAGATACTAAACTGTTGCGCTTGGTGGAAACACCGCTGCTTGGAGATGCCATTGCCTTGGTCTGGAACCACTTGCAACTACAGGTTTAGAGCTAGCCTTGGTGTTGTTGTTGCATCAATGCTCTTTCTAGTGATGTCATCACGAGCTCCTCTAGCTGGAAACGAAGAGCTCTGAGAAAGGAACCTTGGGCTCCTTGAAAAGGTCCTGTCTTCTTCTTAACAATTTGTTAGTGTTTTACTCTTCCACTGAAGTCCCAGGCTCGGGGAGGCCAGCTTCCTGCAGAGAAGCACAACACAAAGAGAGAGAGAGAGATGTTAGACTAGTGACAAAAAACACGAGTCCTGTAATAAGCATATTACCTTGACAGGAACATTTTCATCAGTTTTCATCGTGGATAAGTCAAGAACATCAGGTATGTCTTGTCTTTGGGAACTCTCAACAACATCAACATTCTCTTCCTCTTTCTTTGATTCAGTAACATCAGTCACATCCTGGACGGGTTTTCTCAGACGCCATTCAGACACAAAGCAAAATGTATATATTGTCCACAAAGATGATGAAAGAGAACTTCAGCTCAGTAGATCCATCTTCAAGGAGCCACCCATTGTTCATTTGATCCTAAGAACATAGCAATGCTTGTGATGCCAACAATAATTGAAAAGAACACTCAAAAAGTCTTTATTTTTACTTTTTAATTTGTCTGCACTTGATATTTGGTTTTAGCAAAAGTATCAAATCGAATTTAAAGCTTGTTTTAAGCATTAAATCATAATAATTCACTTGCACCAAAACTCTTAACCATGATCATCAACTGTTCAGCAAAAAGTTAAACTTGCTAATGTCAATTCAAGATAGGACAAGCTAAAACAAAGAGTTATTAGGAATCAATCATACAAGTTCCTAGACAAAAGTGAGAACACACTGAATGAATAATAAGCAAAAAGGTCCAGATATATTACCTCGTTAGTTGATTGAGAAAGGTATATGCTTTTCTATCACATAAAGCTTTAGTATGGTTGTGTCAAAAGAAAAGAGAGAAGAAAGAGCGAGCCTTTGTATCTGGTGAGAATGAGGAGAAGGAGAGAGATGATGGGCTTTTTCAACGTCAAAATCAAAATGAGAGAAGATGTAGACAAAACGACGACCAAATGACTGAAACCGCCCCTCGTCTTTTGGAAGCTCTTTGACCTTTTAAAGACTCTTCGCCGAATAATGAATTGTTTTTTTAATTGTTATCAGGACGGCTAATTAGTAGTAGTTTTATTTTATATAATGGCATAATTTTGTTGTCAACAATGAATATGAACCAACTGCATCGAATCAGTACACCTTCGTGATAATACTAACTTAACACAAATCGCAATTATGAATTAGTTTTAAGCATTACATGCTAACTAGTGTGTTTTAATTTTCTTAAAATTTGTCGAAGAAAATAAAAAAAACTTGTACTTGCTTAATACTGTGTAAGAAATATAAAAATAAATTACTATGTATATCTTCGTACATTTCATTACGTATGTAGGTATATGAGAGTTTCAACTTCCATATGCAATAACTTGAAACTAATATCTTACAACTTTTTAATCTCATTGTTGTATCTCCAGCATATTTTTCAGAACCATCCATATTCCGAAAACAAATCAAAAATCTTTAGAGACTGCCTAGATTATCAAAGATTTTACAATAGTTAATTACGCAAGATGTGTGTGCAATCACAACCAAAAAAGTCATTAAACGTCCAGGGAGTGCGTGAAGGTAGTTAGATGGTCAATAGACCAGAGACGGAGCCAAATAATTGAGATTGAGATAGACAAAGCGCACAGTGTCGGAGAACGTGGGGGAGGGGAAGAGTGAGGGTCTCCCGTTACAGCGAACCCATTACAAACAAACAAGCCCCACGACATACCGCCGCGTGCGGACCCCACTCTTCCGTCCGTTATTGCTGACGTGTCACGACCATTTCACATGATTGGTCTTCGTATTGGGCCCCATCCAGCCCCGCTTGAGCTGTCTCGTTCTTATTACCCAAAAAAAGGAATGTTCACGTAGGTAGTGAACTGTGATTTCCCACCGTCAGATCTTTTGAGATTGTGATCACCGAAACGGGCCCCACAGTGTTTCCATGTTTTTGTTTCGGTCTAATGTATTATTCCTTTTACAATAAAGTAATTTCTTGCACAAGACAAACAATAAAATTAATTTACAATGAAGTTAAGTTTACTCCATTTTATTTTAAAAAAATAAAATTATAACAAAAATTATAAGAAAATAAAATGATTAACGAAAAATAATTGAATACTTAAAATAGAGTTAAATTTAAGATTGGAAAAATTTACTGTTAAACAAAGTCAAAACACAAATGAGCTTAGAGACGCTTTAACACACAGCTAACGCAAGAAAAATAATTGAATACTTAAAATAGAGGTAAATATTTAAGACTGGAAAAATAGTTACTGTAAACCAAAGTCAAAAGTAAAATGAGGTTATAAATGTTCTCAAAACACAGTTAACGCAAGAAGAAGGAAACTGATCACGTTTGCGTTATCTAGCAATTTTATTTTTTTGGTAAACCTCAATTGTTTCAGAGATATATTGTACGAAAATTCGTTGAAACCTAACTAGTTAAATAGATAATGTATATTAAAAAGTAGATAGCGCGCATGAGGAGCAACTTTCATGGGAGTTGATGAAGAGATTGATATTATTCTCTCGTGTCTCTTCAGAGTTGTTTGCACACGATGCACAAGACGTTCATCGATAACCATACGAAACGTTTTTTATTCATCACAACGGAATCCAAGAATTATTCGGCACCTAGAAACAAGCAACGAGTACACTACAAAGATGAACAAAAGCAACAAGAACAAAAATCTAACTGCACGTATATATACAGAAAACATGCAAGTACAAACAAATGAAAAACACTACAAAGATGACAGAAGCAACAAACAAACAAGAAGCTAGCTGCTTCATATACAGAAACCTGTCATGTGATACTAACAGCCGAGCACTTACAGCTAGTTAAAGTACTCATAGAGAAAGAGAAGTTTCTTGAGGATAAAGACTAACAGCAGAGCAGTTATCCAAAGACTTACACAGGAAAATGCAAGTAACACAACACTCTAAAGATGGCAAAATCAATACATTTCATAGAAATCATGGAATATTTTGTTAATCTCAAGCTATAAAATAAACCTTACAGAGCTATAATATTTTTCCTGAAGAAGAAAAAGAACTTAGCAGCTCATCTGTCGTGTTTTTATTAATTCTCTGTGGGCCTTTTTGTTCGTCGTGAAAATTATGATGGGCTTGAGCCAACTTGTTTGTGTTTTGCCGTCACTCTACTTCGATTTTAGCTTCATTCCATTCCAAAAAACATCAAAAGATTCAAAAACTATAGTATTGTTACCAATGGATATAAATTATGTTAAGGAAGATATATACAACATACAAATAAATGTGGATTAGGGAGACTACATGTGCATTTCTCGAATGCTAAGGTGTTTGTATTAGTGTGAAATGTAATATATATATCTTAGAAAGGTTTCGTGAGAATAACACACAATTCAAACTAAAAAATAAAGTTATATGTGGAAATGAATTTTGGTGTGATATCAATACTATTAAAACAGAAGCAATTTTATTCTACTTACAAATAGTCTAGGTTGGACCATTATATTTAATTATTTCCTATTATTTCTTTCATATCTAATTTAATTATTAAATATACATCATACCTAAAATTAAGGAACTAATAACTAATCGTTTTATTTTTTAACACTAATAATTTAATTATGTTAATTCGAATTTAAATAACTAATCAATTATATTTTAGTTATTAAGGTAATAAATACTTATATATATATATATCTATTCATTTGTATATATATAACTATATCTTAATCCAATGCAAAAAAAAAAACAAATGTTCAAAACCCTCACCAAATACATAAAAAATATATTTTTTAGTTAGAGTATTATTAAAAAGAAAAACAATACATTATATATATGATAATTAATAATATTTATAGTAATTATACGATGAAATAAGTTATTGTTGATAGCTTTATGAATATATTTTTACGGGTTACTCAAAAAGACATGTAACATATATATCAAATATAACTATTGAAAAAATTATTAACAAAAAATATCATAAAACATTACATTAACATGAATCGATGCCCAGAGAGGGTAATATTTTAATTATTTAAAAATATACTATATATATAAATTATAAAAATTAAGAACTAAATATAATAAAAATTCTATATCAAAATAAAATAATAAATATTTACATTTCTAATGCGAATAACTGAAATTAACTTTTAAATTTAAAATAAGCCATAGAAAAACATCAAAAAGTATCTAATACATGTGAATAACAAAAGTAAACTAACTAATAAATATATAATTTTTTTTTGCAAACGGAAATTATTAATTTGTAATAGACGTATATACATTATTGATGCTAAAATCTATTTCATTTGTAGTATGCATCCTCTCAAATATTGATCCATTAACAAGATGGAATTTTGTTGACTAAAATTGTATTTAAATTGGAGTATCACTTTATAATATATTTACTATTCATCTGAACATTCATGAATATATATTACAATACTAAATA
>NW_026016118.1:0-31687 GCF_020379485.1 Brassica napus | reverse complement strand
CGTAAACTTTTTCGTAAGAAGAGTCTATTTTCGAAAAGTACTCTTCGGAGAAATTCTTTTTTCCTTCCTCGGATGCTTGGGATGTTAAATTGGCGTCAACCGTTTTGACCCCAACAATCAAGCTTCTCACCAAGTGATTCATCTGGTTTGATTGGAACAACGAACAAGCTGTCCTATTCCCAAATTGGGAAACTGGAATCACCTGATTTGAAACTGGGATAATTTCTTCATACCAACTCCTATGAGATTTTATTCAACTTCCTGATTATTCTCTCCACACTTTATGTACCCACATCAAGCTTCTCACCAAGTGATTCATCCTGGTTTGATTAGAACGACGAAGAAGATGTGCTATTTCCAAACTGAGAAACTGGACTCACCTCATTTGAAAGTGGATATTTCTTCATCCCAACTCCTATGAGATTTATTAAACTTCCTGGTGATTCTCCACCACTTTACGTATCCAAATCAAGCTTTTCACAAAGTGATTCATCCTGGTTTGATTGGAACGACGAAAAACCTGTCTTATTTCCAAACTGGGAAACTGGAATCACCTGATTTGAAAGTGGGATAACTTCTTCATCCCAACTCCTATGAGATTTATTCAACTTCCTGGTGATTCTCCACCACTCTATGTATCCAAATCAAGCTTCTCACAAAGTGATTCATCCTGGTTTGATTGGAACGATGAAGAAGCTGTGCTATTCCCAAATTGGGAAACTGGAATCACCTATTTGAAAGTGGGATAACTTCTTCATGCCAACTCCTATGAGATTTATTCAACTTCCTGGTGATTTTCCACCACCTTATGTATCCAAATGAAGCTTCTCACAAAGTGATTCATCCTGGTTTGATTGGAACGACGAAAAAGCAGTGCAATTCTCAAACTGGGAAACTGGAATCACCTGATTTGAAAGTGGGATAACTTCTTCTTGCCAACTCCTATAAGATTTATTCAACTTCCTGGTGATTCTCCACCACTTTATGTATCCAAATAAAGCTTCTTACAAGTGATTCATCCTGGTTTGATTGGAACGCGAAGAAGCTGTGCTATTCCCAAACTGGGAAACTGGAATCACCAGATTTGAAAGTGGGATAACTTCTTCATCCCAACTCCTATGAGATTTATTCAACTTCCTGGTGATTCTCCACCACTTTATGTATCCAAATCAAGCTTCTCACCAAGTGATTCATCCTGGTTTGATTGGAACGACGAAGAAGCTGTGCTATTCCCAAACTGGGAAACTGGAATCACCAGATTTGAAAGTGGGATAACTTCTTCATCCCAACTCCTATGAGATTTATTCAAATTCTTGGTGATTCTCCACCACTTTATGTATCCAAATCAAGCTTCTCACCAAGTGATTCATCCTGGTTTGATTGGAACGGCGAAGAAGCTGTGCTATTCCCAAACTGGGAAACTGGAATCACCTGATTTGAAAGTGGGATAACTTCTTCATCCCAACTCCTATGAGATTTATTCAACTTCCTGGTGATTCTCCACCACTTTATGTATCCAAATAAAGCTTTTCACCAAGTGATTCATCCTGGTTTGATTGGAACGACGAACAAGCTGTCCTATTCCCAAACTGGGAAACTGGAATGACCTGATTTGAAAGTGGGATAACTTCTTCATCCCAACTCCTATGAGATTTATTCAACTTCCTGGTGATTCTCCACCACTCTATGTATCCAAATCAAGCTTCTCACAAAGTGATTCATCCTGGTTTGATTGGAACGATGAAGAAGCTGTGCTATTCCCAAATTGGGAAACTGGAATCACCTGATTTGAAAGTGGGATAACTTCTTCATGCCAACTCCTATGAGATTTATTCAACTTCCTGGTGATTTTCCACCACCTTATGTATCCAAATGAAGCTTCTCACAAAGTGATTCATCCTGGTTTGATTGGAACGACGAAAAAGCTGTGCAATTCTCAAACTGGGAAACTGGAATCACCTGATTTGAAAGTAGGATAACTTCTTCTTGCCAACTCCTATGAGATTTATTATTCAACTTCCTGGTGATTCTCACCACTTTATGTATCCAAATCAAGTTTCTTAAAAGTGATTCATCCTGGTTTTGAACGAGAAGAAGCTGTGCTATTCCCAAACTGGGAAACTGGAATCACCTGATTTGAAAGTGGGATAACTTCTTCATCCCAACTCCTATGAGATTTATTCAAATTCTTGGTGATTCTCCACCACTTTATGTATCCAAATCAAGCTTCTCACAAAGTGATTCATCCTGGTTTGATTGGAACGACGAAGAAGCTGTGCTATTCCCAAACTGGGAAACTGGAATCACCAGATTTGAAAGTGGGATAACTTCTTCTGCCAACTCCTATGAGATTTATTCAACTTCCTGGTGATTCTACACCACTTTATGTATCCAAATCAAGCTTCTTACAAAGTGATTCATCCTGGTTTGATTGGAACGACGAAGAAGCTGTGCTATTCCCAAACTGGGAAACTGGAATCACGTTATTTGAAAGTGGGATAACTTCTTCATCCCAGCTCCTTTTAGATTTATTCAACTTCCTGGTGATTCTCCACCACTTTATGTATCCAAATCAAGCTTCTTACAAAGTGATTCATCCTGGTTTGATTGGAACGACGAAGAAGCTGTGCTATTCCCAAACTGGGAAACTGGAATCACCTGATTTGAAAGTGGGATAACTTCTTCATCCCAACTCCTATGAGATTTATTCAACTTCCAGGTGATTCTCCACCACTCTATGTATCCAAATCAAGCTTCTCACAAAGTGATTCATCCTGGTTTGATTGGAACGATGAAGAAGCTGTGCTATTCCCAAATTGGGAAACTGGAATCACCTGATTTGAAAGTGGGATAACTTCTTCATGCCAACTCCTATGAGATTTATTCAACTTCCTGGTGATTTTCCACCACCTTATGTATCCAAATGAAGCTTCTCACAAAGTGATTCATCCTGGTTTGATTGGAACGACGAAAAAGCTGTGCAATTCTCAAACTGGGAAACTGGAATCACCTGATTTGAAAGTAGGATAACTTCTTCTTGCCAACTCCTATGAGATTTATTCAACTTCCTGGTGATTCTACACCACTTTATGTATCCAAATCAAGCTTCTTACAAAGTGATTCATCCTGGTTTGATTAGAACGACGAAGAAGCTGTGCTATTCCCAAACTGGGAAACTGGAATCACCTGATTTGAAAGTGGGATAACTTCTTCATCCCAACTCCTATGAGATTTATTCAACTTCCAGGTGATTCTCCACCACTCTATGTATCCAAATCAAGTTTCTTAAAGTGGTGTATAACTTCTTCATGCCAAATAAAGCTTTTCACCAAATCAAGTTTCTTAAAAAGTGATTCATCCTGGTTTGATTAGAACGACGAAGAAGCTGTGCTATTCCCAAACTGGGAAACTGGAATCACCTGATTTGAAAGTGGGATAATTTCTTCTTCATCCCAACTCCTATGAGATTTATTCAACTTCCTGGTTATTCTCCACCACTTTATGTACCCACATCAAGCTTCTCACCAAGTGATTCATCCTGGTTTGATTAGAACGACGAAGAAGATGTGCTATTCCCAAACTGGGAAACTGGACTCACCTGATTTGAAAGTGGGATAATTTCTTCATCCCAACTCCTATGAGATTTATTAAATTTCCTGTTGATTCTTCACCACTTTACGTATCCAAATCAATCTTTTCACAAAGTGATTCATCCTGGTTTGATTGGAACGACGAAAAACTGTCCTATTCCAAACTGGGAAACTGGAATCACCAGATTTGAAAGTGGGATAACTTCTTCATCCCAACTCCTATGAGATTTATTCAACTTCCTGGTTATTCTCCACCACTTTATGTATCCAAATCAAGCTTCTCACAAAGTGATTCATCCTGGTTTGATTGGAACGACGAAAAAGCTGTCTTATTTCCAAACTGGGAAACTGGAATCACCTGATTTGAAAGTGGGATAACTTCTTCATCCCCCTCCTATGAGATTTATTCAACTTCCAGGTGATTCTCCACCACTCTATGTATCCAAATCAAGCTTCTCACAAAGTGATTCATCCTGGTTTGATTGGAACGATGAAGAAGCTGTGCTATTCCCAAATTGGGAAACTGGAATCACCTGATTTGAAAGTGGGATAACTTCTTCATGCCAACTCCTATGAGATTTATTCAACTTCCTGGTGATTTTCCACCACCTTATGTATCCAAATGAAGCTTCTCACAAAGTGATTCATCCTGGTTTGATTGGAACGACGAAAAAGCTGTTAATTCTCAAACTGGGAATTTGGAATCACCTGATTTGAAAGTGGGATAACTTCTTCTTGCCAACTCCTATGAGATTTATTCAACTTCCTGGTGATTCTACACCACTTTATGTATCCAAATCAAGTTTCTTACAAAGTGATTCATCCTGGTTTGATTAGAACGACGAAGAAGTTGTGCTATTCCCAAACTGGGAAACTGGAATCACCTGATTTGAAAGTGGGATAATTTCTTCATGCCAACTCCTATGAGCTTTATTCAACTTCCTGGTGATTCTACACCACTTTATGTATCCAAATAAAGCTTCTTACAAAGTGATTCATCCTGGTTTGATTGGAACAGCGAAGAAGCTGTGCTATTCCCAAACTGGGAAACTGGAATCACCAGATTTGAAAGTGGGATAACTTCTTCATCCCAACTCCTATGAGATTTATTCAAATTTCTGGTGATTCTCCACCACTTTATGTATCCAAATCAAGCTTCTCACCAAGTGATTCATCCTGGTTTGATTGGAACAACGAACAAGTTGTCCTATTCCCAAATTGGGAAACTGGAATCACCTGATTTGAAAGTGGGATAACTTCTTCATCCCAACTCCTATGAGATTTATTCAACTTCCTGGTGATTTTCCACCACCTTATGTATCCAAATGAAGCTTCTCACAAAGTGATTCATCCTGGTTTGATTGGAACGACGAAAAAGCTGTCCAATTCTCAAACTGGGAAACTGGAATCACCTGATTTGAAAGTGGGATAACTTCTTCTTGCCAACTCCTATGAGATTTATTCAACTTCCTGGTGATTCTCCACCACTTTATGTATCCAAATCAAGTTTCTTACAAAGTGATTCATCCTGGTTTGATTAGAACGACGAAGAAGCTGTGCTATTCCCAAACTGGAAAACTGGAATCACCTGATTTGAAAGTGGGATAACTTCTTCATCCCAACTCCTATGAGATTTATTCAACTTCCTGGTGATTCTCCACCACTTTATGTATCCAAATCAAGCTTCTCACCAAGTGATTCATCCTGGTTTGATTGGAACGACAAACAAGCTGTCCTATTCCCAAATTGGGAAACTGGAATCACCTGATTTGAAACTGGGATAATTTCTTCATCCCAACTCCTATGAGATTTATTCAACTTCTGGTTATTCTCCACCACTTTATGTACCCACATCAAGCTTCTCACTAAGTGATTCATCCTGGTTTGATTAGAACGACGAAGAAGATGTGCTATTCCCAAACTGAGAAACTGGACTCACCTGATTTGAAAGTGGGATAATTTCTTCATCCCAACTCCTATGAGATTTATTCAACTTCCTGGTGATTCTCCACCACTTTATGTATCCAAATCAAGCTTTTCACCAAGTGATTCATCCTGGTTTGATTGGAACGACGAACAAGCTGTCCTATTCCCAAACTGGAAAACTGGAATCACCTGATTTGAAAGTGGGATAATTTCTTCATACCAACTCCTATGAGATTTATTAAACTTCCTGGTGATTCTCCACCACTTTATGTATCCAAATCAAGCTTTTCACAAAGTGATTCATCCTGGTTTGATTGGAACGACGAAAAGCTGTCCTATTTCCAAACTGGGAAACTGGAATCACCTGATTTGAAAGTGGGATAACTTCTTCATCCCAACTCCTATGAGATTTATTCAACTTCCTGGTTATTCTCCACCACTTTATGTATCCAAATCAAGCTTCTCACAAAGTGATTCATCCTGGTTTGATTGGAACGACGAAAAAGCTGTCTTATTTCCAAACTGGGAAACTGGAATCACCTGATTTGAAAGTGGGATAACTTCTTCATCCCAACTCCTATGAGATTTATTCAACTTCCAGGTGATTCTCCACCACTTTATGTATCCAAATCAAGCTTCTCACAAAGTGATTCATCCTGGTTTGATTGGAACGACGAAGACCTGTGCTATTCCCAATTGGGAAACTGGAATCAGCTGATTTGAAAGTGGGATAACTTCTTCATGCCAACTCCTATGAGATTTATTCAACTTCCTGGTGATTTTCCACCACCTTATGTATCCAAATGAAGCTTCTCACAAAGTGATTCATCCTGGTTTGATTGGAACGACGAAAAAGCTGTGAAATTCTCAAATTGGGAAACTGGAATCACCTGATTTGAAAGTGGGATAACTTCTTTTTGCCAACTCCTATGAGATTTATTCAACTTCCTGGTGATTCTCCACCACTTTATGTATCCAAATCAAGCTTCTTACAAAGTGATTCATCCTGGTTTGATTGGAACGACGAAGAAGCTGTGCTATTCCCAAACTGGGAAACTGGAATCACCAGATTTGAAAGTGGGATAACTTCTTCATCCCAACTCCTATGAGATTTATTCAACTTCCTGGTGATTCTCCACCACTTTATGTATCCAAATCAAGCTTTTCACCAAGTGATTCATCTGGTTTGATTGGAACGACGAACAAGCTGTCCTATTCCCAAACTGGGAAACTGGAATCACCTGATTTGAAAGTGGGATAACTTCTTCATCCCAACTCCTATGAGATTTATTCAACTTCCTGGTGATTCTCCACCACTTTATGTATCCAAATCAAGCTTTTCACCAAGTGATTCATCCTGGTTTGATTGGAACGACGAACAAGCTGTCCTATTCCCAAACTGGAAAACTGGAATGACCTGATTTGAAAGTGGGATAATTTCTTCATCCCAACTCCTATGAGATTTATTCAACTTCCTGGTTATTCTCCACCACTTTATGTACCCACATCAAGCTTCTCACCAAGTGATTCATCCTGGTTTGATTAGAACGACGAAGAAGATGTGCTATTCCCAAACTGGGAAACTGGACTCACCTGATTTGAAAGTGGGATAATTTCTTCATCCCAACTCCTATGAGATTTATTAAACTTCCTGGTGATTCTCCACCACTTTACGTATCCAAATCAAGCTTTTCACAAAGTGATTCATCCTGGTTTGATTGGAACGACGAAAAACCTGTCCTATTTCCAAACTGGGAAACTGGAATCACCTGATTTGAAAGTGGGATAACTTCTTCATCCCAACTCCTATGAGATTTATTCAACTTCCTGGTTATTCTCCACCACTTTATGTATCCAAATCAAGCTTCTCACAAAGTGATTCATCCTGGTTTGATTGGAACGACGAAAAAGCTGTCTTATTTCCAAACTGGGAAACTGGAATCACCTGATTTGAAAGTGGGATAACTTCTTCATCCCAACTCCTATGAGATTTATTCATCTTCCAGGTGATTCTCCACCACTCTATGTATCCAAATCAAGCTTCTCACAAAGTGATTCATCCTGGTTTGATTGGAACGATGAAGAAGCTGTGCTATTCCCAAATTGGGAAACTGGAATCAGCTGATTTGAAAGTGGGATAACTTCTTCATCCCAACTCCTATGAGATTTATTCAACTTCCTGGTGATTTTCCACCACTTTATGTATCCAAATCAAACTTCTTACAAAGTGATTCATCCTGGTTTGATTGGAACGACGAAGAAGCTTTCCTATTCCCTAACTGGGAAACTGGAATCACCTGATTTAAAAGTTGGATAACTTCTTCATGCCAACTCCTATGAGATTTATTCAACTTCCTGGTGATTTTCCACCACCTTATGTATCCAAATGAAGCTTCTCACAAAGTGATTCATCCTGGTTTGATTGGAACGACGAAAAAGCTGTGCAATTCTCAAACTGGGAAACTGGAATCACCTGATTTGAAAGTGGGATAACTTCTTCTTGCCAACTCCTATAATTTATTCAACTTCCTGGTGATTCTCCACCACTTTATGTATCCAAATAAAGCTTCTTACAAAGTGATTCATCCTGGTTTGATTGGAACGGCGAAGAACCTGTGCTATTCCCAAACTGGGAAACTGGAATCACCAGATTTGAAAGTGGGATAACTTCTTCATCCCAACTCCTATGAGATTTATTCAACTTCCTGGTGATTTCCACCACTTTATGTATCCAAATCAAGCTTTTCACCAAGTGATTCATCCTGGTTTGATTGGAACGACGAAGAAGCTGTCCTATTCCCAAACTGGGAAACTGGAATCACCTGATTTGAAAGTGGGATAACTTCTTCATCCCAACTCCTATGAGATTTATTCAACTTCCTGGTGATTCTCCACCACTTTATGTATCCAAATCAAGCTTCTCACCAAGTGATTCATCCTGGTTTGATTGGAACAACGAACAAGCTGTCCTATTCCCAAATTGGGAAACTGGAATCACCTGATTTGAAAGTGGGATAATTTCTTCATCCCAACTCCTATGAGATTTATTCAACTTCCTGGTGATTCTCCACCACTTTATGTATCCACATCAAGCTTCTCACCAAGTGATTCATCCTGGTTTGATTAGAACGACGAAGAAGATGTGCTATTCCCAAACTGGGAAACTGGACTCACCTGATTTGAAAGTGGGATAATTCTTTCATCCCAACTCCTATGAGATTTATTAAACTTCCTGGTGATTCTCCACCACTTTACGTATCCAAATCAAGCTTTTCACAAAGTGATTCATCCTGGTTTGATTGAACGACGAAAAGAAACTGGAATCACCTGATTTGAAAGTGGGATAACTTCTTCATCCCAACTCCTATGAGATTTATTCAACTTCCTGGTGATTCTACACCACTTTATGTATCCAAATCAAGTTTCTTACAAAGTGATTCATCCTGGTTTGATTAGAACGACGAAGAAGCTGTGCTATTCCCAAACTGGGAAACTGGAATCACCTGATTTGAAAGTGGGATAATTTCTTCATGCCAACTCCTATGAGCTTTATTCAACTTCCTGGTGATTCTACACCACTTTATGTATCCAAATCAAGCTTCTTACAAAGTGATTCATCCTGGTTTGATTGGAACGACGAAGAAGCTGTGCTATTCCCAAACTGGGAAACTGGAATCACGTTATTTGAAAGTGGGATAACTTCTTCATCCCAACTCCTTTGAGATTTATTCAACTTCCTGGTGATTCTCCACCACTTTATGTATCCAAATCAAGCTTCTTACAAAGTGATTCATCCTGGTTTGATTGGAACGACGAAGAAGCTGTGCTATTCCCAAACTGGGAAAGTGGAATCACCAGATTTGAAAGTGGGATAACTTCTTCATCCCAACTCCTATGAGATTTATTAAACTTCCTGGTGATTCTCCACCACTTTATGTATCCAAATCAAGCTTTTCACCAAGTGATACATCCTGGTTTGATTGGAACGACGAACAAGCTGTTCTATTCCCAAAATGGGAAACTGGAATCACCGTATTTGAAAGTGGGATAACTTCTTCATCCCAACTCCTATGAGATTTATTCAACTTCCTGGTGATTCTCCACCACTTTATGTATCCAAATCAAGCTTCTCACCAAGTGATTCATCCTGGTTTGATTGGAACAACGAACAAGCTGTCCTATTCCCAAATTGGGAAACTGGAATCACCTGATTTAAAACTGGGATAATTTCTTCATCCCAACTCCTATGAGATTTATTCAACTTCCTGGTTATTCTCCACCACTTTATGTACCCACATCAAGCTTCTCACCAAGTGATTCATCCTGGTTTGATTAGAACGACGAAGAAGATGTGCTATTCCCAAACTGGGAAACTGGACTCTCCTGATTTGAAAGTGGGATAATTTCTTCATCCCAACTCCTATGAGATTTATTAAACTTCCTGGTGATTCTTCACCACTTTACGTATCCAAATCAAGCTTTTCACAAAGTGATTCATCCTGGTTTGATTGGAACGACGAAAAACCTGTCCTATTTCCAAACTGGGAAACTGGAATCACCTGATTTGAAAGTGGGATAACTTCTTCATCCAAACTCCTATGAGATTTATTCAACTTCCTGGTATTCTCCACCACTTTATGTATCCAAATCAAGCTTCTCACAAAGTGATTCATCCTGGTTTGATTGGAACGACGAAAAAGCTGTCTTATTTCCAAACTGGGAAACTGGAATCACCTGATTTGAAAGTGGGATAACTTCTTCATCCCACCTCCTATGGATTTATTCAACTTCCTGGTGATTCTCCACCACTCTATGTATCGAAATCAAGCTTTTCACAAAGTGATTCATCCTGGTTTGAAGGAAACTGGAATCAGCTAATTTGAAAGTGGGATAACTTCTTCATGCCAACTCCTATGAGATTTATTCAACTTCCTGGTGATTTTCCACCACCTTATGTATCCAAATAAAGCTTCTCACAATGTGATTCATCCTGGTTTGATTGGAACGACGAAAAAGCTGTGCAATTCCCAAATTGGGAAACTGGAATCACCTGATTTGAAAGTGGGATAATTTCTTCATGCCAACTCCTATGAGATTTATTCAACTTCCTGGTGATTTTACACCACTTTATGTATCCAAATCAAGCTTCTTACAAAGTGATTCATCCTGGTTTGATTGGAACGACGAAGAAGCTGTGCTATTCCCAAACTGGGAAACTGGAATCACGTTATTTGAAAGTGGGATAACTTCTTCATCCCAACTCCTTTGAGATTTATTCAACTTCCTGGTGATTCTCCACCACTTTATGTATCCAAATCAAGCTTCTTACAAAGTGATTCATCCTGGTTTGATTGGAACGACGAAGAAGCTGTGCTATTCCCAAACTGGGAAACTGGAATCACCAGATTTGAAAGTGGGATAACTTCTTCATCCCAACTCCTATGAGATTTATTAAACTTCCTGGTGATTCTCCACCACTTTATGTATCCAAATCAAGCTTTTCACCAAGTGATTCATCCTGGTTTGATTGGAACGACGAACAAGCTGTTCTATTCCCAAACTGGGAAACTGGAATCACCTTATTTGAAAGTGGGATAACTTCTTCATCCCAACTCCTATGAGATTTATTCTTTCCTGGTGATTCTCCACCACTTTATGTATCCAAATCAAGCTTCTCACCAAGTGATTCATCCTGGTTTGATTGGAACACGAACAAGCTGTCCTATTCCCAAATTGGGAAACTGGAATCACCTGATTTGAAAGTGGGATAATTTCTTCATGCCAACTCCTATGAGATTTATTCAACTTCCTGGTGATTTTACACCACTTTATGTATCCAAATCAAGCTTCTTACAAAGTGATTCATCCTGGTTTGATTGGAACGACGAAGAAGCTGTGCTATTCCCAAACTGGGAAACTGGAATCACGTTATTTGAAAGTGGGATAACTTCTTCATCCCAACTCCTTTGAGATTTATTCAACTTCCTGGTGATTCTCCACCACTTTATGTATCCAAATCAAGCTTCTTACAAAGTGATTCATCCTGGTTTGATTGGAACGACGAAGAAGCTGTTCTATTCCCAAACTGGGAAAGTGGAATCACCAGATTTGAATGTGGGATAACTTCTTCATCCCAACTCCTATGAGATTTATTAACTTCCTGGTGATTCTCCACCACTTTATGTATCCAAATCAAGCTTTTCACCAAGTGATTCATCCTGGTTTGATTGGAACGACGAACAAGCTGTTCTATTCCCAAACTGGGAAACTGGAATCACCTTATTTGAAAGTGGGATAACTTCTTCATCCCAACTCCTATGAGATTTATTCAACTTCCTGGTGATTCTCCACCACTTTATGTATCCAAATCAAGCTTCTCACCAAGTGATTCATCCTGGTTTGATTGGAACAACGAACAAGCTGTCCTATTCCCAAATTGGGAAACTGGAATCACCTGATTTGAAATTGGGATAATTTCTTCATCCCAACTCCTATGAGATTTATTCAACTTCCTGGTTATTCTCCACCACTTTATGTACGCACATCAAGCTTCTCACCAAGTGATTCATCCTGGTTTGATTAGAACGACGAAGAAGATTTTGTCTATTCCCAAACTGGAAAACTGGACTCTCCTGATTTGAAAGAGGGATAATTTCTTCATCCCAACTCCTATGAGATTTATTAAACTTCCTGGTGATTCTTCACCACTTTACGTATCCAAATCAAGCTTTTCACAAAGTGATTCATCCTGGTTTGATTGGAACGACGAAAAAGCTGTCTTATTTCCAAACTGGGAAACTGGAATCACCTGATTTGAAAGTGGGATAACTTCTTCATCCCACCTCCTATGAGATTTATTCAACTTCCAGGTGATTCTCCACCACTCTATGTATCGAAATCAAGCTTTTCACAAAGTGATTCATCCTGGTTTGAAGGAAACTGGAATCAGCTAATTTGAAAGTGGGATAACTTCTTCATGCCAACTCCTATGAGATTTATTCAACTTCCTGGTGATTTTCCACCACCTTATGTATCCAAATGAAGCTTCTCACAATGTGATTCATCCTGGTTAGATTGGAACGACAAAAAAGCTGTGCAATTCTCAAATTGGGAAACTGGAATCACCTGATTTGAAAGTGGGATAATTTCTTCATGCCAACTCCTATGAGCTTTATTCAACTTCCTGGTGATTTTACACCACTTTATGTATCCAAATCAAGCTTCTTACAAAGTGATTCATCCTGGTTTGATTGGAACGACGAAGAAGCTGTGCTATTCCCAAACTGGGAAACTGGAATCACGTTATTTGAAAGTGGGATAACTTCTTCATCCCAACTCCTTTGAGATTTATTCAACTTCCTGGTGATTCTCCACCACTTTATGTATCCAAATCAAGCTTCTGACAAAGTGATTCATCCTGGTTTGATTGGAACGACGAAGAAGCTGTTCTATTCCCAAACTGGGAAAGTGGAATCACCAGATTTGAAAGTGGGATAACTTCTTCATCCCAACTCCTATGAGATTTATTAAACTTCCTGTTGATTCTCCACCACTTTATGTATCCAAATCAAGCTTTTCACCAAGTGATTCATCATGGTTTGATTGGAACGACGAAGAAGCTGTCCTATTCCCAAACTGGGAAACTGGAATGACATGATTTGAAAGTGGGATAACTTCTTCATCCCAACTTCTATGAGATTTATTCCACTTTATGTATCCAAATCAAGCTTCTCACCAAGTGATTCATCCTGGTTTGATTGGAACAACGAACAAGCTGTCCTATTCCCAAATTGGGAAACTGGAATCACCTGATTTGAAACTGGGATAATTTCTTCATCCCAACTCCTATGAGATTTATTCAACTTCCTGGTTATTCTCCACCACTTTATGTACCCACATAAAGCTTCTCACCAAGTGATTCATCCTGGTTTGATTAGAACGACGAAGAAGATGTGCTATTCCCAAACTGGGAAACTGGACTCACCTGATTTGAAAGTGGGATAATTTCTTCATCCCAACTCCTATGAGATTTATTAAACTTCCTGGTGATTCTCCACCACTTTACGTATCCAAATCAAGCTTTTCACAAAGTGATTCATCCTGGTTTGATTTGAACGACGAAAAGAAACTGGAATCACCTGATTTGAAAGTGGGATAACTTCTTCATCCCAACTCCTATGAGATTTATTCAACTTCCTGGTGATTCTACACCACTTTATGTATCCAAATCAAGTTTCTTACAAAGTGATTCATCCTGGTTTGATTAGAACGACGAAGAAGCTGTGCTATTCCCAAACTGGGAAACTGGAATCACCTGATTTGAAAGTGGGATAATTTCTTCATGCCAACTCCTATGAGCTTTATTCAACTTCCTGGTGATTTTACACCACTTTATGTATCCAAATCAAGCTTCTTACAAAGTGATTCATCCTGGTTTGATTGGAACGACGAAGAAGCTGTGCTATTCCCAAACTGGGAAACTGGAATCACGTTATTTGAAAGTGGGATAACTTCTTCATCCCAACTCCTTTGAGATTTATTCAACTTCCTGGTGATTCTCCACCACTTTATGTATCCAAATCAAGCTTCTTACAAAGTGATTCATCCTGGTTTGATTGGAACGACGAAGAAGCTGTGCTATTCCCAAACTGGGAAAGTGGAATCACCAGATTTGAAAGTGGGATAACTTCTTCATCCCAACTCCTATGAGATTTATTAAACTTCCTGGTGATTCTCCACCACTTTATGTATCCAAATCAAGCTTTTCACCAAGTGATACATCCTGGTTTGATTGGAACGACGAACAAGCTGTTCTATTCCCAAACTGGGAAACTGGAATCACCTTATTTGAAAGTGGGATAACTTCTTCATCCCAACTCCTATGAGATTTATTCAACTTCCTGGTGATTCTCCACCACTTTATGTATCCAAATCAAGCTTCTCACCAAGTGATTCATCCTGGTTTGATTGAAACAAAGAACAAGCTGTCCTATTCCCAAATTGGGAAACTGGAATCACCTGATTTAAAACTGGGATAATTTCTTCATCCCAACTCCTATGAGATTTATTCAACTTCCTGGTTATTCTCCACCACTTTATGTACCCACATCAAGCTTCTCACCAAGTGATTCATCCTGGTTTGATTAGAACGACGAAGAAGATGTGCTATTCCCAAACTGGGAAACTGGACTCTCCTGATTTGAAAGTGGGATAATTTCTTCATCCCAACTCCTATGAGATTTATTAAACTTCCTGGTGGTTCTTCACCACTTTACGTATCCAAATCAAGCTTTTCACAAAGTGATTCATCCTGGTTTGATTGGAACGACGAAAAACCTGTCCTATTTCCAAACTGGGAAACTGGAATCACCTGATTTGAAAGTGGGATAACTTCTTCATCCAAACTCCTATGAGATTTATTCAACTTCCTGGTTATTCTCCACCACTTTATGTATCCAAATCAAGCTTCTCACAAAGTGATTCATCCTGGTTTGATTGGAACGACGAAAAAGCTGTCTTATTTCCAAACTGGGAAACTGGAATCACCTGATTTGAAAGTGGGATAACTTCTTCATCCCACCTCCTATGAGATTTATTCAACTTCCAGGTGATTGTCCACCACTCTATGTATCGAAATCAAGCTTTTCACAAAGTGATTCATCCTGGTTTGAAGGAAACTGGAATCAGCTAATTTGAAAGTGGGATAACTTCTTCATGCCAACTCCTATGAGATTTATTCAACTTCCTGGTGATTTTCCACCACCTTATGTATCCAAATGAAGCTTCTCACAATGTGATTCATCCTGGTTTGATTGGAACGACGAAAAAGCTGTGCAATTCTCAAATTGGGAAACTGGAATCACCTGATTTGAAAGTGGGATAATTTCTTCATGCCAACTCCTATGAGCTTTATTCAACTTCCTGGTGATTTTACACCACTTTATGTATCCATATCAAGCTTCTTACAAAGTGATTCATCCTGGTTTGATTGGAACGACGAAGAAGCTGTGCTATTCCCAAACTGGGAAACTGGAATCACGTTATTTGAAAGTGGGATAACTTCTTCATCCCAACTCCTTTGAGATTTATTCAACTTCC
Source organism: Brassica napus (assembly GCF_020379485.1). NCBI lineage: Eukaryota > Viridiplantae > Streptophyta > Magnoliopsida > Brassicales > Brassicaceae > Brassica > Brassica napus. The sequence continues at coordinate 16,073 of NW_026016118.1, read as the reverse complement.
TGGTGATTCTCCACCACTTTATGTATCCAAATCAAGCTTCTTACAAAGTGATTCATCCTGGTTTGATTGGAACGACGAAGAAGCTGTTCTATTCCCAAACTGGGAAAGTGGAATCACCAGATTTGAATGTGGGATAACTTCTTCATCCCAACTCCTATGAGATTTATTAAACTTCCTGGTGATTCTCCACCACTTTATGTATCCAAATCAAGCTTTTCACCAAGTGATACATCCTGGTTTGATTGGAACGACGAACAAGCTGTTCTATTCCCAAACTGGGAAACTGGAATCACCTTATTTGAAAGTGGGATAACTTCTTCATCCCAACTCCTATGAGATTTATTCAACTTCCTGGTGTGGAATCACCTGATTTGAAACTGGGATAATTTCTTCATCCCAACTCCTATGAGATTTATTCAACTTCCTGGTTATTCTCCACCACTTTATATACCCACATCAAGCTTCTCACCAAGTGATTCATCCTGGTTTGATTAGAACGACGAAGAAGATGTGCTATTCCCAAACTGGGAAACTGGACTCACCTGATTTGAAAGTGGGATAATTTCTTCATCCCAACTCCTATGAGATTTATTAAACTTCCTGGTGATTCTCCACCACTTTACGTATCCAAATCAAGCTTTTCACAAAGTGATTCATCCTGGTTTGATTGGAACGACGAAAAGAAACTGGAATCACCTGATTTGAAAGTGGGATAACTTCTTCATCCCAACTCCTATGAGATTTATTCAACTTCCTGGTGATTCTACACCACTTTATGTATCCAAATCAAGTTTCTTACAAAGTGATTCATCCTGGTTTGATTAGAACGACGAAGAAGCTGTGCTATTCCCAAACTGGGAAACTGGACTCACCTGATTTGAAAGTGGTATAATTTCTTCATCCCAACTCCTATGAGATTTATTAAACTTCCTGGTGATTCTCCACCACTTTACGTATCCAAATCAAGCTTTTCACAAAGTGATTCATCCTGGTTTGATTGGAACGACGAAAAACCTGTCCCATTTCAAAACTGGGAAACTGGAATCACCTGATTTGAAAGTGGGATAACTTCTTCATCCCAACTCCTATGAGATTTATTCAACTTCCTGGTTATTCTCCACCACTTTATGTACCCACATCAAGCTTCTCACCAAGTGATTCATCCTGGTTTGATTAGAACGACGAAGAAGCTGTGCTATTCCCAAACTGGGAAACTGGACTCTCCTGATTTGAAAGTGGGATAATTTCTTCAAGCCAACTCCTATGAGATTTATTCAACTTCCTGGTGATTCTTCACCACTTTACGTATCCAAATCAAGCTTTTCACAAAGTGATTCATCCTGGTTTGATTGGAACGACGAAAAACCCGTCCTATTTCCAAACTGGGAAACTGGAATCACCTGATTTGAAAGTGGGATAACTTCTTCATCCAAACTCCTATGAGATTTATTCAACTTCCTGGTTATTCTCCACCACTTTATGTATCCAAATCAAGCTTCTCACAAAGTGATTCATCCTGGTTTGATTGGAACGACGAAAAAGCTGTCTTATTTCCAAACTGGGAAACTAGAATCACCTGATTTGATAGTGGGATAACTTCTTCATCCCACCTCCTATGAGATTTATTCAACTTCCTGGTGATTCTCCACCACTTTATGTATCCAAATCAAGCTTCTCACCAAGTGATTCATCCTGGTTTGATTGGAACAACGAACAAGCTGTCCTATTCCCAAATTGGGAAACTGGAATCACCTGATTTGAAACTGGGATAATTTGTTCATCCCAACTCCTATGAGATCTATTCAACTTCCTGGTTATTTTCCACCACTTTATGTACCCACATCAAGCTTCTCACCAAGTGATTCATCCTGGTTTGATTAGAACGACGAAGAAGATGTGCTATTCCCAAACTGGGAAACTGGACTCTCCTGATTTAAAAGTGGGATAATTTCTTCATCCCAACTCCTATGAGATTTATTAAACTTCCTGGTGATTCTTCACCACTTTACGTATCCAAATCAAGCTTTTCACAAAGTGATTCATCCTGGTTTGATTGGAACGACGAAAAACCTGTCCTATTTCCAAACTGGGAAACTGGAATCACCTGATTTGAAAGTGGGATAACTTCTTCATCCAAACTCCTATCAGATTTATTCAACTTCCTGGTTATTCTCCACCACTTTATGTATCCAAATCAAGCTTCTCACAAAGTGATTCATCCTGGTTTGATTGGAACGACGAAAAAGCTGTCTTATTTCCAAACTGGGAAACTGGAATCACCTGATTTGAAAGTGGGATAACTTCTTCATCCCACCTCCTATGAGATTTATTCAACTTCCAGGTGATTCTCCACCACTCTATGTATCCAAATCAAGCTTCTCACAAAGTGATTCATCCTGGTTTGAAGGAAACTGGAATCACCTGATTTGAAAGTGGGATAACTTCTTCTTGCCAACTCCTATGAGATTTATTAAACTTCCTGGTGATTCTCCACCACTTACCGTATCCAAATCAAGCTTTTCACAAAGTGATTCATCCTGGTTTGATTGGAACGACGAAGAAGTTGTGCCATTCCCAAACTGGGAAACTGGACTCACCTGATTTGAAAGTGGGATAATTTCTTCATCCCAACTCCTATGAGATTTATTAAACTTCCTGGTGATTCTCCACCACTTTACGTATCCTAATCAAGCTTTTCACAAAGTGATTCATCCTGGTTTGATTGGAACGACGAAAAACCTGTCCCATTTCAAAACTGGGAAACTGGAATCACCTGATTTGAAAGTGGGATAACTTCTTCATCCCAACTCCTATGAGATTTATTCAACTTCCTGGTGATTCTCCACCACTTTATGTATCCAAATCAAGTTTCGTACAAAGTGATTCATCCTGGTTTGATTAGAACGACGAAGAAGCTGTGCTATTCCCAAACTGGGAAACTGGAATCACCTGATTTGAAAGTGGGATAATTTCTTCATGCCAACTCCTATGAGCTTTATTCAACTTCCTGGTGATTTTACACCACTTTATGTATCCAAATCAAGCTTCTTACAAAGTGATTCATCCTGGTTTGATTGGAACGACGAAGAAGCTGTTCTATTCCCAAACTGGGAAAGTGGAATCACCAGATTTGAAAGTGGGATAACTTCTTCATCCCAACTCCTATGAGATTTTTTAAACTTCCTGGTGATTCTCCACCACTTTATGTATCCAAATCAAGCTTTTCACCAAGTGATACATCCTGGTTTGATTGGAACGACGAACAAGCTGTCCTATTCCCAAATTGGGAAACTGGAATCACCTGATTTGAAACTGGGATAATTTGTTCATCCCAACTCCTATGAGATCTATTCAACTTCCTGGTTATTTTCCACCACTTTATGTACCCACATCAAGCTTCTCACCAAGTGATTCGTCCTGGTTTGATTAGAACGACGAAGAAGATGTGCTATTCCCAAACTGGGAAACTGGACTCTCCTGATTTGAAAGTGGGATAATTTCTTCATCCCAACTCCTATGAGATTTATTAAACTTCCTGGTGATTCTTCACCACTTTACGTATCCAAATAAGGCTTTTCACAAAGTGATTCATCCTGGTTTGATTGGAACGACGAAAAACCTGTCCTATTTCCAAACTGGGAAACTGGAATCACCTGATTTGAAAGTGGGATAACTTCTTCATCCAAACTGCTATGAGATTTATTCAACTTCCTGGTTATTCTCCACCACTTTATGTATCCAAATCAAGCTTCTCACAAAGTGATTCATCCTGGTTTGATTGGAACGACGAAAAAGCTGTCTTATTTCCAAACTGGGAAACTGGAATCACCTGATTTGAAAGTGGGATAACTTTTTATGTTTTTATGTTTCGGCCTTGAATGGCCTTGTTTGTATTTCGGGACTGGCCGTGTGTGGATTCGAATCCCTGCCGCTCCGCGGCTTTCTTTTTATTGTACGATAATCGGATAGCGCTTTTTATGAGTTTGTGAATAGTGGGGAGGAAGGTGATGAGTTGTCGTCTCATATCCTTCTTCGATTGTGAAATGTTTCTTTCGAGATCTGTTTCGAGAGTTCTTCCGCGAGATGTGAACTCTGCGGGGGTGCTGAAGGTGTCGAACATAAACATAGAGGCATGGTTTAAGAATCTTTTATCTTTCGATATCATGCCTTTGAGATGTTTGAGATCAGTGCGCTGGTTTAGGGCAAGACCTAGGTTTACTTTCGGTTTAAGGATTGTGCGGTGACTAACCGGCTATCGTTTTTCCTGTCGCGATTTTTTCCTGATTCGTATCGATGTAAAGTCCGCGATAGGTTCTCGGCTTATACAACTTGTTTGATTCGAATCGAGCATCTCTCCGGAGACCGGAAGTGCTAGACCAAAATTTCGGATTTCTTTTATAGCGCTATTATCCTTGTGTCGGATGTAAGAGAGTCATCTCCGTGAGATGGCTATGTCTGTTTAGGACGTTTGTGAGTTCGATGTGATCAGCATCGGACTTGGTGGCGCGTGCCATTGTGTTTGAATATTTTGCGCAAAATAAGTGTTAATGTGTGCATATATATGTCTTTTTTTGTGACGGAGGTTTCGTTTGTTCGGAGGAAATAACCTTTGAGGCATCTTTTGCGACGTCTCGCGATGCTAAAGGTTGCTTCTCCTAAGCGGCCGACTAATTTCCGAAGATCTCGTTCTGATTTTACGGGTGAGGATGTTTTGTTAAGTCGAAAACACCAAGAGCGTGGTAAGAAATTTTTTCGATTTTTGGGAGTATACGAGTATAAGTACCCACTCCCCCCTTTTTAATGAGGGGGGACAGCTGAATTTGCCTTTCGACAAACTGCCTACGTACTCCTTGCGGAGATCAAGCCGTCTTGTAGTTCCGTGATTGCGGGTTGGTTTGTTTAGTGATAGTATTTTTTGAGATGCATCGCGTTCCAGGTTCTAGGAATTTTTATGCCCTGCATGTTGGCTATTTCGAAAGAACCTGGTCGGACAACTTTTTCGATTTTATAGGGACCTTCCCAGTTTGCTCCGAGTATTCCCGCGTTTCGTTCAGCGGTGTTTTGGAAGACTTTGCGAAGGACCAGATCTCCCTGATTGAACCTACGATTTCGTACGTTGGAATTATAGTATTTTGCAGCGGCATGCTGGTAGTTTTGAATTCGGATGAGCGCTCGATCTCGGCGCTCGTTAATGAGGTCGAGATCATCCAAGAGCATAGCATCGTTGAGTTCCTCTCGTTTGGGTAATAACCTTCTTCAAACACCGGGAAATTCTACTTCCGCGGGAATCATGCATTCCGTGCCGTATACCAGAGCGAAGGGAGTTTCTCCCGTTGCTCGCCTTGGGGTGGTACGGTGAGACCAGAGGACTCCCTCGAGTTCGTCGGCCCATCTGCCTTTTTTGGCCTCTAAGCTTTATGGTCTTGTTGATTGTTTCACCCTGTCCGTTGCACTGCGGATATCTGGGAGTTGACTTGTTGAGTCGTATCTTCCATTTTTTGCAGAATGCCTCGAATCGGGTGGAGATGAACTGAGACCCGTTATCGGTTACGATCTCGTAAGGAACTCGATCCATGCCTACAGATGATGTTTTTCCATACGAAATTCTCGACTTGGACGTCCTTTATACTTGCGTACGAGTCCGCCTCTACCCATTTTGAGAAAAAATCGGTAAGGACTAGAAGGATACGCTTTTGCTTTGAATTATGCAGAGGTCCGACAATATCCATGGCCCAGCGCATAAAGGGGTAGGGCGATGTGATGGAGGAAAGAACTTCGGCCGGTTGTCGGATGGTTGGTGCATGCCTTTGACATTTTTCGCATTTTCGTGCAAATTTCTCGCAATCTCCGATCATTGTTGGCCAATAGTATTCATGGCGTTTGATTTTCACGGCTAGTGATCTTCCGCCGGAATGGTTGCCGCAGGAGCCGGAATGTATTTCCTCCATTACTTTTCTCGCCTTTTCTCCTTCCAGGCACGTCATGAGTGGTCCGAAGAATCTCCATTTGTAGATTTCGCCATCCATTGTTACGTAGCGTGCGGCCTGTGTTCGGACCTTGCGAGCTGCCCATTTTTCGGCGGGCAGTTGCCCGTCGACAATGTAGTCTCGAATCGTCTGAAGCCATGGGGTATCACAGCCGTAATCAGATTGCTCCGATTGTGGCGGTATCGTAATTTCTTCTTCCTCGTCATCTTGACCCTCAATGAGATTGACGACGATTGGTGGTCCGATGCTCGGATGTTCGATGAACTCGACCGGAATTACCCTTTTGAGTCCTGGATCGGAACTTGATGCTAGGGCCGCGAGGGCGTCCGCCTGGACATTCTTGGAACGGGGGATCCGCGTAAGGGCAAAACAGTCGAAGTCTTGAGCTAGACCTTGAACCAGTTTGAGGTACGCGTCCATCTTTCGTCTCTGGCTTCATACTCTCCGCTGAATTGAATGGCCACTAACTGGGAGTCGCAGTAATTGTGGAGATTACGTATTTTTAAGCCGTGAGCCAAACGTAGCCCTGCGATTAATGCTTCGTATTCGGCCTCGTTGTTTGAGGCATGGAATTCCAGCCTGAACGACTGTTCCAAGATCTCGCTCGTTGGAGATGTGAGACGGATTCCGATACCTGATCCTTGCTTGGATGAGAATCCGTCGACGTGGAGGAGCCAGGTGGAATTTGGTTCCTCATTGGTTAATGTTCTCGTTGGAAGTTCGACCAAGAAGTCTGCGAGCACTTGTGATTTTGCGCTCGTCCTCGGTCGGTATTCGATGTCATACTCGCTCAACTCGACCGCCCACTTAGCCAGTCGGCCTGATTGACTTGGGCTATGCAAAATTGTCCGTAAGGGAAAAGTCGTGAGGATGACGGTTGTGTGGGATTGGAAATATGGTCTTAGTTTTCGGGCCGATGTTACGACCGCGCATGCCAATTTTTCCATCAACGGATACCTAGATTCGGCATCCAGCAAGGTTTTGCTTATGTAGAAAATAGGTTTCTGCTCCCCGCGTTCTTCCCTGATCAGGACTCCGCTTACGGCCGTTGCCGATACAGCGATGTACAAGAATAAAGGCTCCCCTTCCACGGGTTTTGCGAGGACTGGAGGAGTAGCTAAATAACGCTTCAGCTGTTGGAAGGCGTTTTCGCACTCTTCCGACCATTCGAATTTTTTATTTCCTCGCAGGACGTCGTAGAAGGGCAGGCACTTATCTGTTGATCGTGAAATAAATCGGTTAAGCGCTGCGATTCTGCCGGTCAGTCTTTGGACTTCCCGCTTATTCTTTGGTGAAGCCATCTCGATTAGTGCGTTGATCTGTTTTGGATTTGCTTCGATGCCGCGGTATGTGACCAAGTAGCCGAGGAATTCCCCTGATGCCACGGCGAATCTACATTTTGTCGGGTTGAGCTTCATGTTATGGGAATTTAGTTGTGCAAAGCATTCTTCGAGATGTGACACGTGATCTCTTGCTTTGAGGGATTTTATGAGCATGTCGTCGATATAAACCTCCATCGTTTTCCGAGTTGTTTGGAGAACATTCGGTTCACGAGTCGTTGGTAAGTTGCACCAGCGTTTTTGAGGCCGAAGGGCATTACCTTATATCAATAAGTTCCGCGATGGTAATGAACGCAGTCTTCTCACGATCGTCGGGATTCATCCTAATTTGACTATAACCTGAGAAGGCGGCCATGAAGGATAAGAGTTCGTTGCCCGCTGTTGCTTCTACCAATCGATCGATATGTGGTAGAGGGAAGCTATCCTTTGGACATGCCTTGTTTAGGTCGGTAAAATCCACGCAAACTGTGGGAACCGAAATTCACACTGTCGATTTCCGTTTAAATAAGGAAACTAGGAAAACCCTAATTTCCCAGAGGACCCGGATATCTGCTAATTACCACACGTCAAGCAATCAGAACACGAGAATAACAACGATAAAAATAAGAAATCGAAAAGAGAGCAAAGTAGATCTTATTCCGAATCTGCGTATGAGCGTTTACAACAAGGTATAAGCCTGGGCTCGAGAGCTGTCGGCGAGATTCCTAGTTCTAGCAACCCTAAGACGGCTAAACCTAATTGAGTCGCAGCTCGAAATAACAAAAACGGAAAATTGCCTAATTGCTCTAAGTGCTAAGTTTGCTCTGAAAAGTTCTCTTTCTTGCTCCTCGCCTAGGACTCCTTATATACTAGCTCCAAGGTCGGTTTACGCTTTTACTCTTCTGCCCTTAAGCCGTCATAGCATAAAAATGGAGATATTCCATTTTTCCCGATCTTCACAATTATCTTCAAAACTTCCGTATTTATCCGCGGAAACTTGACATTTATCCTTCCTCGTGGGCCAAGCGTGAACCATGCTGTGGTTTACGGGCTTTTGGTTAGGAAAAATCGTAGGATGGGCCCGAGTCGTGTTTTAGGTCCCTTTGGGCCGTCTTCCGACTCGACACGTTTACTACGAGTTTTCCGCGGTTTCTAATCCGCGAAGTTTGATCGATGAATTAGAATAGCGGGAAACATGGACTGAGCTTGCTACGGTCTTCGGGAGATAGCATTCGAAGGTTTGACGAGAATGCAAGGACTGGTGTCGTATCGATGTTGGAAAGGTTCAATCGCTACACAGCGACCGAACTTTGGCTCGAGCCCGGTCGCTTCGTAGCGACCGAGCAGGACGAGCGCTCGGTCGCTACGTAGCGACCGAGCTTTGGCTTGAGCTCGGTCGCTACGTAGAGACCGAGCGGGACGATCGCTCGGTCGCTACGTAGCGACCGATCTTTGGCTTGAGCTCGGTCGCTACAAAGCGACCGAGCGGGACGATCGCTACGTAGCGACCGAGCGGGACGATCGCTACGTAGCGACCGAGCGGGACGATCGCTCAGTCGCTACGTAGCGACCGAGCTTTGGCTCGAGCTCGGTCGCTACGTAGCGACCGAGCGGGACGATCGCTCGGTCGCTACGTAGCGACCGAGCTTTGGCTCGAACTCGGTCGCTACGTAGCGACCGAGCGGGACGAGCGCTCGGTCGCTACGTAGCGACCGAGCTTGGCTCAGGTTTGGTTGCTGCATAGCAATCGGACGGCGTGTATGCGCGGTGACCGAGCTTGGTTTGTTCGGTTTGAATCCCAAAGGATACTTCTTCGTAAAAACTTCGTATTGGTTATTTTTACGAAAATTACATCTCTCCTTTTACTATCTCTTTCGGAAATACGATCTCCGAGGATTTTCGGGTGGTAATTCCGTCGTAACCGTTTTTGACCCCAACAGTTAGCCCCCCAGCCCGTTAGGATCATGCATCGTAGGATCCTAGCGTGCGGTTAGGCATGTTTGGCAAGTTAGGCGTGATGGATGGAATTAATATCCGAAAGTCCGAGCTTGAATAGTAAATCCTCATGTCTATAAGAAGGGAGGTAACTTGTTCCATAATTTTTTCACTTTCTTGTCTTTCTCTAAGATCTTTCTTAAGAAAAACTTTCTATCTTTCTCTCCACCCTTTTCCTCTATTCTCTCAAGAGAAGTGTAAAGATGTCGAGCAAGAAAAAGATTGCAAAAAAAGGGTCTTCGTCCGCGAGTCCTTATGAAGAGCTCATCGTTCCGAAGATGGAGTTCGTGCCTCACTCGGTGCATCCTGCCGAGAACGAGGCATGGTGGGTTGCTCATTATGGCTCGTTGACCCCTCCCAAGGAGAAGCCGTTCCCGGTCCTGGTCCATCGTGGAGTCGAGGAAGAGGATGCAAGCAGGAGTACCGACGAGTTTCTCGCGATGATGCGATCGTTCTACCATATCCCGGATGCTGTGGAGTTCCGGGTTCCCCGCCGCGGGGAATGTGCTAACAGCCCCCCGGAGGGTTACTTTACTTGCTATGAGGCGTTCGTAGTGCGTTGTCGCCTATGGTTCCCCATACCCGAAATTCTCGTCCGAGTGTTGGATCGTTTCGAAGTTGCGATAAGTCAGTTGACTCCCCTTGCCATTCAGCATCTTATTGGGATCCTGATCCTAAGCTACGAGCATGGCCTTTCCCTTTCGTCGATCATTATGAAGCGCTTTTGAGGCTTCAACTTGTCATGGATACGGATAAGCATAGGTTGGTCCCTCGGAAATTTATGTCAGTGGTTAAGAAGTTCATTTCGAACTTCAACTCGTGGAAGAAGTTCTTTTTCTTTGTTCGTATAGACGCTGCGTCCGTCGAAGAGAGTTTCATTCCACTGTTCCGGAGGTTGCCGAATGATCATCCCTTCATCAACCCTCTTGCTCCGTTCCCTGAGGACATCATTGCGGTGAGGGATCTTCTCAGGAATGGTCCCTTCTTCTGGACTTCTTTTACGCCGAAGAGGGTTCGGAAGGCACTGAGATTCGTGCAACCCGGTCCTGCTTTGGCTACGGATACAGGAAGCGACTCCGAACCTGACGACCAGAATCCCGTCGAAGCTCCAACAGCTGTGCCGGAGTCGAGCTCTTGGAAGGGAAAAGATGTCGATCTTGGCGACATAGAGTTTTCGATGGATGACTCTATGCTTCCAGGATGGGATCCGAACCTTGCTTACGGCGATGGGAGCGGTTCGAGCGAGGCCCCTATTCCGGATTTCGATGATTTCTTTGCTGGACTGCCACCGGGTTTCGATGCTCCTCCTCCTACGAAAGAATCGGCGAGGCCGAGAGTCGTTGCGGAGGATCTCGCATCATCAATGGGGTTAGTTTTTTGGATTTTTTGGTGATTGTCCTATGTATATATGTTTATAACATGTCAATCGATTTTGCAGGGCCTGAGCTGCTGGGCTCGGCCATTGAGGCGGGCCATAGAGAAGCCATGGTCTACCGCTTCAAAGCAGAGAAAGCGGAGCGGGATCTCGCTCGCGTGCAAGGCGAGATGCTGGAGCGAGAGGCGCAACTTACTCGTGATCATGCGCGGGCTGTTCGTAAAGCGGAGAGGAAAGGCAAAAGAGAAATCGTCGAGGTGATGAAGACTCGTGCCTCTCAATTCCAGGTTGAGTATGGGAACCTCAAGAATGCCTTTACCTCGGTGGGTGACTTTCGCGAGTGCCGCGGTTCGGTCGGAAGTCTTTGGAGGACGCGAGCCGATGACTATGTGTTTGAAGAGGAAATGAGCTTGATGAAGAGTGGGATGAGTGAACGTGCCCATGCTGAGGCGCTTATCCCTCCGATCGACGAGCGGATTCAAGGGTTCTGGGATTCCATCTCGGTTTCCCCTGATACCGAGGAGGTTCCGACCGGGTTTTCCGATGGTGGCGAGGAAGTGAATCGTTCCGCGGATGCGTTCGGTGCTTCGTTGTCCGGGGACTTTGACTTTGGATTATGAGGGGTGGATTAGTTATCCTTTTATCTGTTTTCGGCCGAGTGTGGCCCTTTGAATTTGGATTTGTTTAGGCCTAGATGGCCGTATTTGTATTTACCGGGACTGGCCGTTGGTGGCTTTGAATCCCTTGCCGCTTTACGCGGTTTATTTATATGATGAATGTTTTGTTTCGAGTTTTCCTGAGTAGGGTTGAAGTAAATACGAGTTGTCGTCTCGTATTTAGTTCTGATTAGACGTTCAATCTGTTGGTTCGTTCGTGATTTTCGTAAAAATTACTTATCTTTACGATTTTCGAGAACATTGAGATATGAACGGAGAGACATGGTTTAGGATCTCGTATCTTTTAGATATCATGCCTTGAGATGTTTGAGACCAGAGCGTTGGGTTTAGGGCAAGACCTAGGTTTACTTTCGGTTAAGGTTTGTGCGGTGACTAGCCGGCTATCGTTTTTCCTGTTGCGATTTCTTCCTGACTCGCACCGATTAAAGTCCGCGATATGTTCTCGGCTTATATGACTTGTATGGTACGAATCGAGCATCTTCTCAGAATCAACTGGAAGTGCTAAACCAAAATTTCGGATTTTTGTTGTAGCGCGCTTTTGTCCTTGTGCTGGACGTTTTTAAAGATCAAAAGAGTGATCGAATTGCGTTTGTTTAAGACGGCTGGCGTGTTCGTCGGGGCCAATCGACGAACGGGGTGTAAGGTTTTTGGTGGTCGCGTTCGGACAATTTGTTAGTATTGTCCTCGAATTTTAACTTTTGCGACGTCTCGCAGTTATTTCGAGGATTATACGTGTATTTTTGCGTGTTTGAAAGATGATAATCTTTACGATTTTTGGGCCGGAAGGGGCCGCAGACAAGAGTCTTAACGTTTTCAGGCGTGTCCTGAAAGTTTCTTTTGTGTTTTACTGAAGCGTAAACGTTTTCGATAAAAAGGACAACGTATATTGTAGTAAAAGTTTTTGAAGTTTCTAAAAACTCGATTACAATAATGAAGATTTTTCTAAGTGGGAGTATACGAGTATACGCACCCACTCCCCCCCCTTTTTAGAGAGGGGGATAGCTGAACTCGTCTTTTGACGAGCTGCCTACGTACCCCTTTCGAGGATCAAGCCATCTCGTAGTTCTGTTTCATGCCGCGAGTGTTCTTACTCGGCGGTAGATGTCGCGATGTCCGCCTTGACCGTGTCGATCGTGGCTGGGTCAACGCTATTTTCCGGATGTTCCGGTTGAGTTGTCGCGTGGGCTTCGGACTTGTGTCGAGCTTCGACGTCCGATGCGTTTGCGTTGATAGACGATTTTAATTCGTCTTTTCCCGGGGCGCTTTTGGCCGAAGATCGATCTATCTTCGTGCGCTTGCCGTTTGAGTGCAGAAGTCGTGATTTGCCTTAACTTGTGCTCTGCGAGGAAGCATAGCCGCGACTGTTTTTGGCATCCCCAGATGGCCGCGACTCCGCTTGGCGTTGGGAATTTGAGACCCAGGTGGTAGGTTGACGGAACTGCCTGCATGGCGTTGAGCCATGGGGTTCCCATGATCACGTTGTAGATAGCGGGATGATCGACTACCGCGAACTCGACGATTTTTGTGATCTCCTTGGCCATGACTGGCAATTGGATCGATCCGAGAGTCATCGATACTTCGCCTGAAAAACCCGTGAGCGGTTTTGGCGTCGGAATTACTTCTCCGAGTTCGATGCTCATCCGCTTGAGAGTGTCGCGGAAGATTACGTTGACCGTGCTTCCCGTGTCGACGAGTACCCTTCCGACTTCTAAATCTCGTATGACGAGATCTATGACGAGCGGGTCGCAGTGAGGTTGGTCGATACCGCCGGCTTCTTCCTCTGTGAAGGTGATCGAGCAACTTTGGCCGTCTCGAGGAGGAGACCATGTAGGCCAATTTGCACTTGACTCTGCCTTCCGTTGGTAAGCCTTGATGGCCGACACGGTATCGCCGCAGTATTGTGATCCTCCGATGATCATATTGACTCTGCGACGATTGTTATCGTTCCCTTTGTCGTCCGGCCTCCTACCGCGTTTATCCCCAGGTTGGTTTCGTTGAGGGGATTTTTCAGCGGGCGGATTTCTATCCGTCTTTGGAGGGCGATCAGAATCGAGGATGAGATCCTTGACGCTAGTTACTTCCGAGAGCTCTCCAGCGAGTAGCTTCGCGGCCAGTCTTGCTCCCAAGACTTTGCAGTTGGTCGTGGAGTGTCCTCGGGATTGGTGGAACTCGCAGAAGGTGTTTTCGTCATACCCTTGATTGCGAGTCCATGTGTTGCCCGTGGTCCGGCCTTGATCCGAATTGATCGCATAGTTATGCGCCCCTTGGAGATCTTCCCCCTCGTGATGGACGTACTTGTCGTTACGAGAGTTCTTCTTTTTCCCTTTCGGATCCACGTCTTTCGAGGATGGTCTTGCCGCCTTATGTTTTTGCGATAAGACTTTAGTTTCTTCCTCGACTATGATGTAGTCCGTTGCTTTGTGGAGGGCGTCCTGGATCGTTCGCGGTTTGTCGAGAGTTATCCATTTTCTGAATTTCGACTTGTACCAGAGCGTCTTTCTCAGCGCGTCGATGGCCACTTTGTCGCTTATCCCGCTGACCCTGGACATTATCAGCTTGAACCGACTGATAAACTCGCGGAGGGGTTCGTCTTCCCTCTGGGAGAGACTCCAGAGGTCAACATCGGAGGTTTCTCTGTCTATGAATACAGAGTACTGTTTGAGAAATTCCGATGCGAGCTGTCGAAAACTCCCGATGGTGTTCCGACGAAGGCGTGCGAACCATTCGAGCGCTGCTCCTTCAAGATTTTCGACGAACAGGCGGCAATAGCCGGCATCTTTTTCGCCGTCCTTCAGTCTTGCTCTTCCCATCGCGATGTGGAAAGCCTGAAGGTGCGCTTTTGGATCGGCCGTACCATCGTACTTCGGTACTTTGATTTTTCCCGGATCGGACACCCTCATGTCCGAAATGCGACTGGTAAAGGGGGTCTTTCGAGCTCCTTCCAGCAGTCGATCGATCTCGGGGGCAGCACTAGTAGCATGATGGATTTGAGACTTTACGGCTCTCACTTCTGCCGCAGTCTTGGTGATGTAGTCGCGAAGATCGCGGATATCCGATGTCTCGTCAGTAGATTTCCGAGCCTGTCGGCGTTTACTGCGAGTGAGCTCGGTTTGCCTTTCAGCCAGCTCCTCTTGTTCGTTCCAATAGGCGACTTCTTCTTCTTCCGTCATTGGTTTTTCGAACGGGGAGCCTTCCCGAGCAGATCGGCTTCTGGTCCTTCTTGGATGTCTGTCGACATCCTCGTCGGTGTCGTTGGAGACATCGCTAGGATCCAGGTCAATGTGTTCGGCTTCGTTATCCTCCGAGTCCTTTGCAGGGGGCGGAAGATTTCAGGGTTCCCCTTTTCGATGGGAGATTTCTCGCTAGGGTTTTGACCGGAAGGTCGTTCCCGCGCGACCCTGCTCTATCGAGTGGGGTGGCGAAGTCGAGCCTCTTCCCGCGGATTTTGGTGGTTCCGCGGGGACGGATAGCTTGGGTCCTTGCCGTTAAGGTTTCAACCTGTTTGGTCAAGGTATTCACGAGCTTATCCTGTTCTTCCGACCTTTTCTCATAGGTGGCGAACATCTTTTTGAACTCCTCGAGCGTCGCGGCGTTGGCTTGCGCGTTGGCCGCGGATACGTCCGCTACTGGAGTGTGGAGATCGGTGCCGCTGCCTCCGTTAAGAGGAGTTTGCACGTTATCCGCGTCGTTAGTTGACATGTCTGATTAGAGTGATGTGGCTTTTGCGGGTTAGATTGATCCGTACCCCCCCCCCCCTTCTAGCGCCAAACTGTGGGAACCGAAATTCACACTGTCGATTTCCGTTTAAATAAGGAAACTAGGAAAACCCTAATTTCCCAGAGGACCCGGATATCTGCTAATCACCACACGTCAAGCAATCAGAACACGAGAATAACAACTATAAAAATAAGAAATCGAAAAGAGAGCAAAGTAGATCTTATTCCGAATCTGCGTATGACCGTTTACAACAAAGTATAACCCTGGGCTCAGAGTCGCAGCTCGAAATAACAAAAACGGAAAATTGCCTAAATTGCTCTAAGTGCTAAGTTTGCTCTGAAAAGTTCTCTTTCTTGCTCCTCGCCTAGGACTCCTTATATACTAGCTCCAAGGTCGGTTTACGCTTTTACTCTTCTGCCCTTAAGCCGTCATAGCATAAAAATGGAGATATTCCATTTTTCCCGATCTTCACAATTATCTTCAAAACTTCCGTATTTATCCGCGGAAACTTGACATTTATCCTTCCTCGTGGGCCAAGCGTAAACCATGCTGTGGTTTACGGGCTTTTGGTTAGGAAAAATCGTAGGATGGGCCTCGAGTCGTGTTTTAGGTCCCTTTGGGCCGTCTTCCGACTCGACACGTTTACTACGAGTTTTCCGCGGTTTCTAATCCGCGAAGTTTGATCGATGAATTAGAATAGCGGGAAACATGGACTGAGCTTGCTACGTCTTCGAGATGCAAGGACTGGTGTCGTATCGATGTTCGGAAAGGTTCAATCGCTACACAGCGACCGAACTTTCTCGAGCCCGGTTGCTACGTAGCGACCGAGCGGGACGAGCGCTCGGTCGCTACGTAGCGACCGAGCTTGGCCGAGCTCGTCGCTACGTAGCGACCGAGCGGGACGATCGCTCGGTCGCTACGTAGCGCGACCGAGCTTGGCTGAGCTCGGTCGCTACGTAGCGACCGAGCGGGACGATCGCTCGGTCGCTACGTAGCGACCGAA
>NW_026016117.1:0-16143 GCF_020379485.1 Brassica napus | reverse complement strand
TCTCGCTTATATGACTGTAATGGTACGAATCGAGCATCTTCTCAGAGTCAACTGGAAGTGCTAAAACCAAAATTCGGATTTTTGTTGTTAGCGCGCTTTTGTCCTTGTGCTGGACGTTTTCAAAGATCAAAAGAGTGATCGAATTGCGTTTGTTTACGACGGCTGGCGTGTTCGTCGGGGCAATCGACGAACGGGGGTGTAAGTTTTTGGTGGTCGCGTTCGGACAATTTGTTAGTATTGTCCTCGAATTTTAACTTTTGCGACGTCTCGCAGTTATTTCGAGGATTATACGTGCATTTTGTGTGTTGTTGTTTGAAGATGATAATCTTTACGATTTTGGCCGGAAGGGGCCGCAGACAAGAGTCTTAACGTTTTTCAGGCGTGTCTGAAAGTTTCTTTTGTGTTTTACTGAAGCGTAAACGTTTTCGATAAAAAGGACAACGTATATTGTAGTAAAAGTTTTGAAGTTTCTAAAAACTCGATTACAATAATGAAGTTTTCTAAGTGGGAGTATACGAGTATACGCACCCACTCCCCCTTTTTAGAGAGGGGGATAGCTGAACTCGTCTTTTGACGAGCTGCCTACGTACCCCTTTCGAGGATCAAGCCATCTCGTAGTTCTGTTTCATGCCGCGAGTGTTATTACTCGGCGGTAGATGTCGCGATGTCCGCCTTGACCGTGTCGATCGTGGCTGGGTCAACGCTATTTTCCGGATTTCTGGTTGAGTTGTAGCGTGGGCTTCGGACTTGTGTCGAGCTTCGACGTCCGATGCGTTTGCGTCGGTAGACGATTTTAATTCGTCTTTTCCGGGGCGCTTTTGGCCGAAGATCGTCTATCTTCGTGCGTTTGCCGTTTATAGGTGCAGAAGTCGTGATTTGTAACTTGTTCTTAAATTGTGTTCTGCGAGGAAACATACCTAGCCGCGACTTTTTGGCATCCCCAGATGGCCGCGACTCCGCTTGGCGTTGGGAATTTGAGACCAGTGTGTAGGTTGACGGAACTGCCTGCATGGCGTTGAGCCATGGGGTTCCCCATGATCACGTTGTAGATAGCGGGATGATCGACTACCGCGAACTCGACGATTTTTGTGATCTCCTTGGCCATGACTGGCAATTGGATCGATCCGAGAGTCATCGATACTTCGCCTGAAAAAACCCGTGAGCGGTTTTGGCGTCGGAATTACTTCTCCGAGTTCGATGCTCATCCGCTTGAGAGTGTCGCGGAAGATTACGTTGACCGTGCTTCCCGTGTCGACGAGTACCCTTCCGACTTCTAAATCTCGTATGACGAGATCTATGACGAGCGGGTCGCAGTGAGGTTGGTCGATACCGCCGGCTTCTTCCTCTGTGAAGGTGATCGAGCAACTTTGGCCGTCTCGAGGAGGAGACCATGTAAGCCAATTTGCACTTGACTCTGCCTTCCGTTGGTAAGCCTTGATGGCCGACACGGTATCGCCGCAGTATTGTGATCCTCCGATGATCATATTGACTCTGCGACGATTGTTATCGTTCCCCTTGTCGTCGGCCTCCTACCGCGTTTATCCCCAGGTTGGTTTCGTTGAGGGGATTTTTCAGCGGGCGGATTTCTATCCGTTTGGAGGGCGATCAGAATCGAGGATGAGATCCTTGACGCTAGTTACTTCCGAGAGCTCTCCAGCGAGTAGCTTCGCGGCCAGTCTTGCTCCAAGACTTTGCATTTGGTCGTGGAGTGTCCCGGGATTGGTGGAACTCGCAGAAGGTGTTTTCGTCATACCCTTGATTGCGAGTCCATGTGTTGCCCGTGGTCCGGCCTTGATCCGAATTGATCGCATAGTTATGCGCCCTTGGAGATCTTCCCCCTCGTGATGGACGTACTTGTCGTTACGAGAGTTCTTCTTTTCCCTTTCGGATCCACGTCTTTCGAGGATGGTCTTGCCGCTTATGTTTTGCGATAAGACTTTAGTTTCTTCCTCGACTATGATGTAGTCCGTTGCTTTGTGGAGGGCGTCTGGATCGTTCGCGGTTTGTCGAGAGTTATCCATTTTCTGAATTTCGACTTGTACCAGAGCGTCTTTCTCAGCGCGTCGATGGCCACTTTGTCGCTTATCCCGCTTCCCTGGACATTATCAGCTTGAACCGACTGATAAACTCGCGGAGGGGTTCGTCTTCCCTCTGGGAGAGACTCCAGAGTCAACATCGGAGGTTCTCTGTCTATGAATACAGAGTACTGTTTGAGAAATTCCGATGCGAGCTGTCGAAAACTCCCGATGGTGTTGCGACGAAGGCGTGCGAACCATTCGAGCGCTGCTCCTTCAAGATTTTCGACGAACAGGCGGCAATAGCCGGCATCTTTTTCGCCGTCCTTCAGTCTTGCTCTTCCCATCGCGATGTGGAAAGCCTGAAGGGCGCGCTTTTGGATCGGCCGTACCATCGTACTTCGGTACTTTGATTTTTCCCGGATCGGACACCCTCATGTCCGAAATGCGACTGGTAAAGGGGGTCTTTCGAGCTCCTTCCAGCAGTCGATCGATCTCGGGGGCAGCACTAGTAGCATGATGGATTTGAGACTTTACGGCTCTCACTTCTGCCGCAGTCTTGGTGATGTAGTCGCGAAGATCGCGGATATCCGATGTCTCGTCAGTAGATTTCCGAGCCTGTCGGCGTTTACTGCGAGTGAGCTCGGTTTGCCTTTCAGCCAGCTCCTCTTGTTCGTTCCAATAGGCGACTTTCTCTTCTTCTGTCATTGGTTTTTCGAACGGGGAGCCTTCCCGAGCAGATCGGCTTCTGGTCCTTCTTGGATGTCTGTCGACATCCTCGTCGGTGTCGTTGGAGACATCGCTAGGATCCAGGTCAATGTGTTCGGCTTCGTTATCCTCCGAGTCCTTTGCAGGGGGCGGAAGATTTCAGGGTTCCCCTTTTCGATGGGAGATTTCTCGCTAGGGTTTTGACCGGAAGGTCGTTCCCGCGCGATCCTGCTCTATCGAGAGTGGGGTGGCGAAGTCGAGCCTCTTCCCGCGGATTTTGGTGGTTCCGCGGGGACGGATAGCTTGGGTCCTTGCCGTTAAGGTTTCAACCTGTTTGGTCAAGGTATTCACGAGCTTATCCTGTTCTTCCGACCTTTTCTCATAGGTGGCGAACATCTTTTTGAAACTCGAGCGTCGCGGCGTTGGCTTGCGCGTTGGCCGCGGATACGTCCGCTACTGGAGTGTGGAGATCGGTGCGCTGCCTCCGTTAAGAGAGTTTGCACGTTATCCGCGTCGTTAGTTGACATGTCTGATTAAGAGTGATGTGGCTTTTGCGGGTTAGATTGATCCGTACCCCCCCCCTCCTTCTAGCGCCAAACTGTGGGAAACCGAAATTCACACTGTCGATTTCCGTTTAAATAAGGAAACTAGGAAAACCCTAATTTCCCAGAGGACCCGGATATCTGCTAATTACCACACGTCAAGCAATCAGAACACGCGAGAATAACAACTATAAAATAAGAAATCGAAAAGAGCAAAGTAGATCTTATTCCGAATTGCGTATGAGCGTTTACAACAAAGTATAACCCTGGGCTCAAGAGTCGCAGCTCGAAATAACAAAAACGGAAAATTGCCTAAATTGCTCTAAGTGCTAAGTTTGCTCTGAAAAAGTTCTCTTTCTTGCTCCTCGCCTAGGACTCCTTATATACTAGCTCCAAGGTCGGTTTACACTTTTACTCTTCTGCCCTTAAGCCGTCATAGCATAAAAATGGAGATATTCCATTTTTCCCGATCTTCACAATTATCTTCAAAACTTCCGTATTTATCCGCGGAAACTTGACATTTATCCTTCCCGTGAGCCAAGCGAACCATGCTGTGGTTACAGGCTTTTGGTTAGGAAAAATCGTAGGATGGCCTCGAGTCGTGTTTTAGGTCCCTTTGGGCCGTCTTCCGACTCGACACGTTTACTACGAGTTTTCTGCGGTTTCTAATCCGCGAAGTTTGATCGATGAATTAGAATAGCGGGGAAACATGGACTGAGCTGTGTCGAGAATGCAAGGACTGGTGTCGTATCGATGTTCGGAAAGGTTCAATCGCTACACAGCGACCGAACTCTGGCTCGAGCCCGGTCGCTTCGTAGCGACCGAGCGGGACGAGCGCTCTGTCGCTACGTAGCGACCGAGCTTGGCCGAGCTCGGTCGCTACGTAGCGACCGAGCGGGACGATGCTCGGTGTTACGTAGCGACCGAGCTTGGCTGAGCTCGGTCGCTACGTAGCGACCGAGCGGGACGATCGCTCGGTCGCTACGTAGCGACCGAGCTTGGTCAGGTTTGGTTGCTGCATAGCGATCGGACGGCGTGTATGCGGTGACCGAGCTTGGTTTGTTCGGTTTGAATCCCAAAGGATACTTCTTCGTAAAAACTTCGTATTGGTTATTTTTACGAAAATTACATCTCTCCTTTTACTGTCTCTTTCGGAAATACGATCTCCGAGGATTTCGTTCGGGGTTGTAATTCCGTCGTAACCGTTTTTGACCCCAACACAAACTTGCCACTTCCCGTTCTTCTTTTTGACTACTACGGGGTTGGCGAGCCAGTCCAGGTATCTTACTTCTGTTATCGACCCAACTTTAAAAAATTTTTCGACCTCATCGTTTACTGCGGCAGCACGTTCGGGTCCTAGCTTCCGTCTTTTCTGTTTGACGGGTTTGAATGTTGGGTCGATATTCAGCTCGTGACATGTTATGTTAATGTCAATTCCCGGCATATCTTCCGCAGCCCATGCGAAAGTATTAAGATTCTTTTTAAGACAGGTTATGAGTTATGTCCTTAAAGGCTCGCGGATATTGGCTCCAATCTCGACGCAGCGTTCTGGGAAGGCTTCGTCGAGACAAATCGTTACCACGGGTTCGCATATTGGCTCGCGTTTTTCATCTAGAGCTGCGATGCTGCGAGACTGCCAGAAGAATTCCGCTGAATCCTGACTTCGCGTATATCTTGCTGGAGGTTCTTTTTCTCCGCTTTTCTAGGAGTGATTTCGAGGATCGGTCTCTTTCGTTTTAGTTCCGCGGCGAAACAAACCTGTGAAACTCTCGGATTTCCCCAAATTACCTCGACTCCGTTAGGGGTCGGGACCTTGAGGCAAAGATGGTAGGTTGATGGGATTGCGCGCATGGTGTTCAGCCATGGCGTTCCCATGATAACGTTGTAAGATGCGGGGCGGTCAACGACTAGAAACTCTGTGACGTTCGTCACGGTTCCGGCTTTGACAGCGAGTCTAATCGATCCATAGGCCATGGTCGTTTCCCCGAAAGTCCTAGCAGTGGGCTTGGGCATTTCGTGACTTCGGATTGATTGATCCCCATCTTTTCAGAGTGTCTTTGAAGATGATATCGGCCGAGCTTCCGGTATCGATTAGCACTCTAGCGACGTCGATATCTCGAATCGTCAACTCGATAACAAGGAGATCGTTTCGAGGTTTGGCTCGATCGATCGTTTCTCCCCCCTTGAATGAGATGACGTTCGCACACGTCGAATCTTGCATACCGTTCCTGATCGTTGAGTGGCTTTTGCGGGTTAGATTGATCCGTAAGTCCCCCTCCTTCTAGTGCCAAACTGTGGGAACCGAAATTCGCACTGTCGATTTCCGTTTAAATAAGGAAACTAGGAAAACCCAAATTTCCCAGAGGACCCGGATATCTGCTAATTACCACACGTCAAGCAATCAGAACACGAGAATAACAACGATAAAGTATAAGAAATAGAAAAAGAGAGCAAATAAGATCTTATTCCGAATTTGCGTATGAGCGTTTACAACAAGGTATATGCCTGGGCTCGAGAGCTGTCGACGAGATTCCTAGTTCTAGTAACCCTAAGACGGTTAAACCTATTTGAGTCGCAGCTCGAAATAACAAAAACGAAAAATTGCCTAAATCGTTCTAAGTGCTAAGTTTGCTCTGAAAAAATTCCCCCCCATGCTCCTCGCCTAGGACTCCTTATATACTAGCTCCAAGGTCGGTTTACGCTTTTACTCTTCTGCCCTTAAGCCGTCATAGCATAAAAATGGAGATATTCCATTTTTCCCGATCTTCACAATTATCTTCAAACTTCCGTATTTATCCGCGGAAACTTGACATTTATCCTTCCTTGTGGACCAAGCGTAAACCGTGCTGCGGTTTACGGGCTTTGGTTAAGAAAATCGTAGGATGGGCCTCGAGTCGTGTTTTAGGTCCCTTTGGGCCGTCTTCCGACTCGACGTTTACTACGATATCTTTTTTAAAGAACGAACTTCCGCGGTTTCTAATCCGCGAAGTTTGATCGATGAGTTTAGAATAGCGGGAAAACAGACTGAGCTTGCTACGGTCTTCGGGAGATAGCATTCGAAGGTTTGCCGAGAATGCATGGCTGGTGTTGTATCGATGTTCGGAAGGGTTCAATCGCTACACAGCGACCGAAACTTGGCTCGAGCCCGGCCGCTACGTAGCGACCAAGCGGGACGATCGCTCGGTCGCTACGTAGCGACCGAGCTTGGCTCGAGCTCGGTCGCTACGTAGCGACAGAGCTTGGGTTTGAGCTTCGTCGCTACGTAGCGACCGAGCGGGACGACGTTCGGTCGCTGCGTAACGACCTGTTTCCAGCTTTCGTCGGACACGTTCTCGATTTTTCTTCCGTAAGCTTTTTCGTAAAGAAGAATCTATTTCGAAAAGTACCCTTCGGAGAAATTCTTATTTCTTCCTCGGATGTTTTAAATGTTAAATTTGTCGTAACCGTTTTTGACCCCAACAATTCATCTGGTTTGATGGGAACGAGAAGAAGCTGTGCTATTCCCAAACTGGGAAACTGGAATCACCTGATTGAAAGTGGATAACTTCTTCATGCCAACTCCTATGAGATTATTCAACTTCCTGGTGATTCTCCACCACTTTATGTATCCAAATCAAGCTTCTTACAAAATGATTCATCCTGGTTTGATTGGAACGACGAAGAAGCTGTGCTATTCCCAAACTGGGAAACTGGAATCACCTTATTTGAAAGTGGGATAACTTCTTCATCCCAACTCCTATGAGATTTATTCAACTTCCTGGTGATTCTCCACCACTTTATGTATCCAAATCAAGCTTGTTACAAAGTGATTCATCCTGGTTTGATTGGAACGACGAAGAAGCTGTGCTATTCCCAAACTGGGAAACTGGAATCACCTGATTTGAAAGTGGGATAACTTCTTCATCCCAACTCCTATGAGATTTATTCAACTTCCTGGTGATTCTCCACCACTTTATGTATCCAAATAAAGCTTCTTACAAAGTGATTCATCCTGGTTTGATTGGAACGGCGAAGAAGCTGTGCTATTCCCAAACTGGGAAACTGGAATCACCAGATTTGAAAGTGGGATAACTTCTTCATCCCAACTCCTATGATTTTATTCAACTTCCTGGTGATTCTCCACCACTTTATGTATCCAAATCAAGGTTTTCACAAAGTGATTTATCCTGGTTTGATTGGAACGACGAAGAAGCTGTGCTATTCCCAAAGTGGGAAACTGGAATCACCTGATTTGAAAGTGGGATAACTTCTTCATCCCAACTCCTATGAGATTTATTCAACTTCCTGGTGATTCTCCACCACTTTATGTATCCAAATCAAGCTTTTCACAAAGTGATTCATCCTGGTTTGATTGGAACGACGAAGAAGTTGTTCTATTCCCAACTGGGAAACTGGAATCACCTGATTTGAAAGTGGGATAACTTCTTCATGCCAACTCCTATGAGATTTATTCAACTTCCTGGTGATTCTACACCACTTTATGTATCCAAATCAAGCTTCTTACAAGTGATTCATCCTGGTTTGATTGGAACGACGAAGAAGCTGTGCTATTCCCAAATTGGAAACTGGAATCACCTGATTTGAAAGTGGGATAACTTCTTCATCCCAACTCCTATGAGTTTATTAACTTCCTGGTGATTCTCCACCACTTTATGTATCCAAATCAAGCTTTTCGCAAAGTGATTCATCCTGGTTCCTGTTTGATGGAACGACGAAGAAGAAGGTGTGCTATTCCCAAACTGGAAACTGGAATCACCTGATTTGAAAGT
The DNA here is from genome assembly GCF_020379485.1 of Brassica napus. Taxonomy (NCBI): domain Eukaryota; kingdom Viridiplantae; phylum Streptophyta; class Magnoliopsida; order Brassicales; family Brassicaceae; genus Brassica; species Brassica napus. Next base: position 8,109 of record NW_026016117.1, on the reverse strand, counting down.
GGGATAACTTCTTCATCCCAACTCCTATGAGATTTATTCAACTTCCTGGTGATTCTCCACCACTTTATGTATCCAAATCAAGCTTTTACAAAGTGATTCATCCTGGTTTGATTGGAACGACGAAGAAGTTGTGCTATTCCCAAACTGGGAAACTGGAATCACCTTATTTGAAAGTGGGATAACTTCTTCATCCCAACTCCTATGAGATTTATTCAACTTCCTGGTGATTCTCCACCACTTTATGTATCCAAATCAAGCTTCTCACAAAGTGATTCATCCTGGTTTGATTGGAACGACGAAAAAGTTGTCCTATTTCCAAACTGGGAAACTGGAATCACCTGATTTGAAAGTGGGATAACTTCTTCATCCCAACTCCTATGAGATTTATTCAACTTCCTGGTGATTCTCCACCACTTTATGTATCCAAATCAAGCTTTTACAAAGTGATTCATCCTGTTTGATTGGGACGGCGAAGAAGCTGTGCTATTCCCAAACTGGGAAACTGGAATCACCTGATTTGAAAGTGGGATAACTTCTTCATGCCAACTCCTATGAGATTTATTCAACTTCCTGGTGATTCTCCACCACTTTATGTATCCAAATCAAGCTTCTTACAAAGTGATTCATCCTGGTTTGATTGGAACGACGAAGAAGCTGTGCTATTCCCAAACTGGGAAACTGGAATCACCTGATTTGAAAGTGGGATAACTTCTTCATCCCAACTCCTATGAGATTTATTAAACTTCCTGGTGATTCTCCACCACTTTACGTATCCAAATCAAGCTTTTCGCAAAGTGATTCATCCTGGTTTGATTGGAACGACGAAGAAGTTGTGCTATTCCCAAACTGGGAAACTGGAATCACCTTATTTGAAAGTGGGATAACTTCTTCATCCCAACTCCTATGAGATTTATTCAACTTCCTGGTGATTCTCCACCACTTTATGTATCCAAATCAAGCTTCACAAAGTGATTCATCCTGGTTTGATTGGAACGACGAAAAAGTTGTCCTATTCCCAAACTGGGAAACTGGAATCACCTGATTTGAAAGTGGGATAACTTCTTCATCCCAACTCCTATGAGATTTATTCAACTTCCTGGTGATTCTCCACCACTTTATGTATCCAAATCAAACTTTTCACAAAGTGATTCATCCTGGTTTGATTGGAACGACGAAGAAGCTGTCCTATTCCCAAATTGGAAACTGGAATCACCTGATTTGAAAGTGGGATAACTTCTTCCCTCAACTCCTATGAGTTTATTCAACTTCCTGGTGATTCTCCACCACTTTATGTATCCAAATCAAGCTTCTTACAAAGTGATTCATCCTGGTTTGATTGGAACGACGAAGAAGCTGTCCTATTCCCAAATTGGGAAACTGGAATCACCTGATTTGAAAGTGGGATAACTTCTTCATCCCAACTCCTATGAGATTTATTCAACTTCCTGGTGATTCTCCACCACTTTATGTATCCAAATCAAGCTTCTACAAAGTGATTCATCCTGGTTTGATTGGATTGGAACGATGAAGAAGCTGTGCTATTCCCAAACTGGGAAACTGGAATCACCTGATTTGAAAGTGGGATAACTTCTTCATCCCAACTCCTATGAGATTTATTCAACTTCCTGGTAATTCTCCCCCATTTTATGTATCCAAATAAAGCTTTTCACCAAGTGATTCATCCTGGTTTGATTGGAACGACGAACAAGCTGTCCTATTCCAAATTGGGAAACTGGAATCACCTGATTTGAAAGTGGGATAACTTCTTCATCCCAACTCCTATGAGATTTATTCAACTTCCTGGTGATTCTCCACCACTTTATGTATCCAAATCAGCTTCTTACAAAGTGATTCATCCTGGTTTGATTGGAACGACGAAGAAGCTGTCCTATTCCCAAACTGGGAAACTGGAATCACCTGATTTGAAAGTGGGATAACTTCTTCATGCCAACTCCTATGAGATTTATTCAACTTCCTGGTGATTCTCCACCACTTTATGTATCCAAATCAAGCTTCTTACAAAGTGATTCATCCTGGTTTGATTGAAGGAAGAACGAAGAAGCTGTGCTATTCCCAAACTGGGAAACTGGAATCACCTGATTTGAAAGTGGGATAACTTCTTTCATCCCACTCCTATGAGATTTATTCAACTTCCTGGTGATTCTCCACCACTTTATGTATCCAAATCAAGCTTCTTACAAAGTGATTCATCCTGGTTTGATTGGAACGACGAAGAAGCTGTGCTATTCCCAAACTGGGAAACTGGAATCACCAGATTTGAAAGTGGGATAACTTCTTCATCCCAACTCCTATGAGATTTATTCAACTTCCTGGTGATTCTCCACCACTTTATGTATCCAAATCAAGCTTCTTCACAAAGTGATTCATCCTGGTTTGATTGGAACGACGAAGAAGCTGTGCTATTCCCAAACTGGGAAACTGGAATCACCTGATTTGAAAGTGGGATAACTTCTTCATCCCAACTCCTATGAGATTTATTCAACTTCCTGGTATTCTCCACCACTTTACGTATCCAAATCAAGCTTTTCACAAGTGATTCATCCTGGTTTGATTGGAACGACGAAGAAGCTGTCTATCCCAAACTGGGAAACTGGAATCACCTGATTTGAAAGTGGGATAACTTCTTCTTGCCAACTCCTATGAGATTTATTCAACTTCCTGGTGATTCTCCACCACTTTATGTATCCAAATCAAGCTTTCTTACAAAGTGATTCATCCTGGTTTGATTGGAACGACGAAGAAGCTGTGCTATTCCCAAACTGGGAAACTGGAATCACCTGATTTGAAAGTGGGATAACTTCTTCATCCCAACTCCTATGAGATTTATTCAACTTCCTGGTGATTCTCCACCACTTTATGTATCCAAATCAAGCTTTTCACAAAGTGATTCATCCTGGTTTGATTGGAACGACGAAGAAGCTGTGCTATTCCCAAACTTGGAAACTGGAATCACCTGATTTGAAAGTGGGATAACTTCTTCATCCCAACTCCTATGAGATTTATTCAACTTCCTGGTGATTCTCCACCACTTTATGTATCCAAATCAAGCTTTCACAAAGTGATTCATCCTGGTTTGATTGGAACGACGAAGAGCGTGTGCTATTCCCAAACTGGGAAACTGGAATCACCTGATTTGAAAGTGGGATAACTTCTTCATCCCAACTCCTATGAGATTTATTCAACTTCCTGGTGATTCTCCACCACTTTATGTATCCAAATCAAGCTTCTTACAAAGTGATTCATCCTGGTTTGATTGGAACGACGAAAAGCTGTCCTATTTCCAAACTGGGAAACTGGAATCACCTGATTTGAAAGTGGGATAACTTCTTCATCCCAACTCCTATGAGATTTATTCAACTTCCTGGTGATTCTCCACCACTTTATGTATCCAAATCAAGCTTTTCACAAAGTGATTCATCCTGGTTTGATTGGAACGACGAAGAAGCTGTGCTATTCCCAAATTGGGAAACTGGAATCACCTGATTTGAAAGTGGGATAACTTCTTCATGCCAACTCCTATGAGATTTATTCAACTTCCTGGTTATTCTCCACCACTTTATGTATCCAAATCAAGCTTGTTACAAAGTGATTCATCCTGGTTTGATTGGAACAACGAAGAAGCTGTGCTATTCCAAACTGGGAAACTGGAATCACCTGATTTGAAAGTGGGATAACTTCTTCATCCCAACTCCTATGAGATTTATTAAACTTCCTGGTGATTCTCCACCACTTTACGTATCCAAATCAAGCTTTTCGCAAAGTGATTCATCCTGGTTTGATTGGAACGACGAAGAAGTAGTGCTATTCCCAAACTGGGAAACTGGAATCACCTGATTTGAAAGTGGGATAACTTCTTCATCCCAACTCCTATGAGATTTATTCAACTTCCTGGTTATTCTCCACCACTTTATGTATCCAAATCAAGCTTCTCACAAAGTGATTCATCCTGGTTTGATTGGAACGACGAAAAAGCTGTCCTATTTCCAAACTGGGAAACTGGAATCACCTGATTTGAAAGTGGGATAACTTCTTCATCCCAACTCCTATGAGATTTATTAAACTTCCTGGTGATTCTCCACCACTTTACGTATCCAAATCAACTTTCACAAAGTGATTCATCCTGGTTTGATTGGAACGGCGAAGAAGCTGTCCTATTCCCAAATTGGGAAACTGGAATCACCTGATTTGAAAGTGGGATAACTTCTTCATCCCAACTCCTATGAGATTTATTCAACTTCCTGGTGATTCTACACCACTTTATGTATCCAAATCAAGCTTCTTACAAAGTGATTCATCCTGGTTTGATTGGAACGACGAAGAAGCTGTGCTATTCCAAACTGGGAAACTGGAATCACTTGATTTGAGAGTGGGATAACTTCTTCATCCCAACTCATATGAGATTTATTCAACTTCCTGGTGATTTTCCACCACCTTATGTATCCAAATGAAGCTTCTCACAAAGTGATTCATCCTGGTTTGATTGGAACAACGAAGAAGCTGTGTTATTCCCTAATTGGGAAACTGGAATCACCTGATTTGAAAGTGGGATAACTTCTTCATCCCAACTTCTATGAGATTTATTCAACTTCCTGGTGATTCCCCACCACTTTATGTATCCAAATCAAGCTTCTTACAAAGTGATTCGTCCTGCTTAGATTGGAACGATGAAGAAGCTGGCACTATTCCCAAACTGGGAAACTGGAATCACATGATTTGAAAGTGGGATAACTTCTTCTTGCCGACTCCTATGAGATTTATTCAACTTCCTGGTGATTCTACACCACTTTATTTATCCAAATCAAGCTTCTTACGAAGTGATTCATCCTGGCTTGATTAGAATGACGAAGAAGATGTGCTATTCCCAAATTGGGAAACTGGAATCACCTGATTTGAAAGTGGGATAACTTCTTCATGCCAACTCCTGTGAGATTTATTAAACTTCCTGGTTATTCTCCACCACTTTATGTATCCAAAGCAAGCTTGTTACAAAGTGATTCATCCTGGTTTGATTGGAACGACGAAGAAGCTGTGCTATTCCCAAACTGGGAAACTGGAATCACCTGATTTGAAAGTGGGGTAACTTCTTTATCCCAACTCCTATGAGATTTATTAAACTTCCTGGTGATTCTCCACCACTTTACGTATCCAAATCAAGCTTTTCGCAAAGTGATTCATCCTGGTTTGATTGGAACGACGAGAAGAGCTTGTGCTATTCCCAAACTGGGAACTACTGGAATCACCTTATTTGAAAGAAAGTGGGATAACTTCTTCATCCCAACTCCTATGAGATTTATTCAACTTCCTGGTTATTCTCCACCACTTTATGTATCCAAATCAAGCTTCTCACATAGTGATTCATCCTGGTTTGATTGGAACAACGAACAACAAAAAAAAGCTGTCCTATTTCCAAAACTGCGAAATGGAATCACCTGATTTGAATTTGAAAGTGGGATAACTTCTTCATCCAACCCAACTCCTATGAGATTTATTAAACTTCCTGGTGATTCTCCACCACTTTACGTATCCAAATCAAGCTTTTTACAAAGTGATTCATCCTGGTTTGATTGGAAGGCAGAAGAAGCTGTGCTATTCCCAATTGGGAAACTGGAAATGGAATCACCTGATTTGAAAGTGATGATAACTTCTTCATGCCCAACTCCTATGAGATTTATTCAACTTCCTGGTTATTCTCCACACTTTATGTATCCAATCAAGCTTACAAAGTGAAGTGATTCATCCTGGTTTGATTGGAACGACGAAGAAGCTGTGCTATTTCCCAAACTTGGGAAAACTGGAATCACCTGATTTGAAAGTGGGATAACTTCTTCATCCCAACTCCTATGAGATTTATTCAACTTCCTGGTGATTCTCCACCACTTTACGTATCCAAATCAAGCTTTTCGCAAAGTGATTCATCCTGGTTTGATTTGGAACGACGAGAAGAGTGCTATTCCCAAACTGGGAAACTGGAATCACCTTATTTGAAAGTGGGATAACTTCTTCATCCCAACTCCTATGAATATTCAACTTCCCTGGTTATTCTCCACCACTTTATGTATCCAAATCAAGCATCTACAAAGTGATTCATCCTGGTTGATTGGAACGACGAAAAAGTTGTCCGATTTCCAAACTGGGAAACTGGAATCACCTGATTTGAAAGTGGGATAACTTCTTCATCCCAACTCCTATGAGATTTATTAAACTTCCTGGTGATTCTCCACCACTTTATGTATCCAAATCAAACTTTTCACAAAGTGATTCATCGTGGTTTGATTGGAACGGCGAAGAAGCTGTCCTATTCCCAAATTGGGAAACTGGAATCACCTGATTTGAAAGTGGGATAACTTCTTCATCCCAACTCCTATGAGTTTTCTTCAACTTCCTAGTGATTCTACACCACTTTATGTATCCAAATCAAGCTTCTTGCAAAGTGATTAATCCTGGTTTGATTGGAACTATGAAGAAGCTGTGCTATTCCCAAACTGGGAAACTGGAATCACTGATTTGAGAGTGGGATAACTTCTTCATCCCCAACTCCTATGAGATTTTATTCAAACTTCCTGGTGATTTTCCACCACTTTATGTATCCAAATGAAGCTTCCACAAAGTGATTCATCCTGGTTTGATTGGAACAACGAAGAAGCTTGTGTTTATTCCTAAATTGGGAAAAACTGGAATCACCTGATTTGAAAGTGGGGATAACTTCTTCATCCCAACTTCTATGAGATTTATTCACCTTCCTGGTGATTCTCCACCACTTTATGTATCCAAATCAAGCTTCTTACAAAGTGATTCGTCCTGCTTAGATTGGAACGATGAAGAAGCTGGCACTATTCCCAAACTGGGAAACTGGAATCACATGATTTGAAAGTGGGATAACTTCTTCTTGCCGACTCCTATGAGATTTATTCAACTTCCTGGTGATTCTACACCACTTTATTTATCCAAATCAAGCTTCTTACGAAGTGATTCATCCTGGCTTGATTAGAATGACGAAGAAGATGTGCTATTCCCAAATTGGGAAACTGGAATCACCTGATTTGAAAGTGGGATAACTTCTTCATGCCAACTCCTGTGAGATTTATTAAACTTCCTGGTTATTCTCCACCACTTTATGTATCCAAAGCAAGCTTGTTACAAAGTGATTCATCCTGGTTTGATTGGAACGACGAACGAAGAAGCTGTCTATTCCCAACTGGGAAACTGGAATCACCTGATTTGAAAGTGGGGGTAACTTCTTTATCCCAACTCCTATGAGATTTATTCAAACTTCCTGGTGATTCTCCACCCACTTTACGTATCCAAATCAAGCTTTTCGCACAGTTGCAAGTGATTAATCCTGGTTTGATTGGAACGACGAAGAAGTTGTGCTATTCCCAAACTGGGAAACTGGAATCACCTTATTTGAAAGTGGGATAACTTCTTCATCCCAACTCCTATAAGATTTATTCAACTTCCTGGTGATTCTCCACCACTTTATGCATCCAAATCAAACTTGTTACAAAGTGATTCATCCTGGTTTGATTGGACGACGAAGAACGAAGAAGTGTGCAATTCTCAAACTGGGAAACTGGAATCACCTGATTTGAAAGTGGGATAACTTCTTCATCCCAACTCCTATGAGATTTATTAAACTTCCTGGCGATTCTCCACCACTTTACGTATCCAAATCAAGCTTTTCACAAAGTGATTCATCCTGGTTTGCTTGGAACGGCGAAGAAGCTGTCCTATTCCCAAATTGGGAAACTGGACTCCTATGAGATTTTTTCAACTTCCTGGTGATTCTACACCACTTTATGTATCCAAATCAAGCTTCCTACGAACAAGTGATTCATCCTGGTTTGATTGGAACGAACGAAAAGCTGTGCTATTCCCAAATTGGGAAATTGGAATCACCTGATTTGAAAGTGGGATAACTTCTTCATGCCAACTCCTATGAGATTTATTCAACTTCCTGGTTATTCTCCACCAATTTATGTATCCAAATCAAGCTTTTCACAAAGTGATTTCATCCTGGTTTGATTGGAACGACGAAGAAGTTGTGCTATTCCCAAACTGGGAACTGGAATCACCTGATTTGAAAGCGGG